>NC_021164.2:73564478-73584015 GCF_000331145.2 Cicer arietinum | reverse complement strand
TAAAAAAAATAAGTTTACTCTTCCATTACGTACAAAGTTTAAAAACGTAGTTTAATTTTAATAATGTTGATAGTATTTTGAATATGATTATGTGGTATCAGAAACGGCAGTTAGTACCATATACCAAGGTTGGCACCAGACTTTAACAACTCAAATTTAATCAACCCCTTTCTCCCTTGTCACCTCACATGTTCACTACTGCTCAAGTCAGTAACGCTCACTGTGGAAGAGGAGAGGAATCCAGACATTAATGTTCACTGCCAACAATCTAATAATTAATTATTAAATATAAATTATAATCTATTATTAAGCATTTAATATGTGTTGGATTTTTGTTGTTTTTATGAATTAATGTGTTTGAATCATTCATTTAAATTTAATGAGATGTCTATGCCCTTCGCCGTTTATATTGATTTTTTAATTAATTAATTATCTATTGATAATAATCAATTAATATGTGTTAGATTTTTGTTACTAATTGGATTGAATTATTTAGTTAAACTCACCTAAAGATATTTATTTTAAACTGTTTAATTATTTAACCGTTATTCTATCAAATAGTTAATCTACTTCTGAAATCGTGTGTGACAATAACACCGTATCATTTTCTATAATTATTCTTGATTAAATATATATAGATATGCTATAATTTGTATTTAAAATCTTTAAAATCCAAACACATTGTTCATCTCATGGCCATTGTTGAAGTGAGATACCTTTCAAAACTAACTAATTTATTACCTTTAAGAGCTATTGAATGTGACGCCTGACAGTGATACTTTAATGCAACTTTTGGATTGAATTTTTTACTGTTGTTGTGCTATCATTAGAGGGAGCTTTCCATGGCCATCACTTCTGGACACCTGAGTCTGGTGTTGTTATTGTGAAGAGTTTTAGTTTTGTGAATGTGTTATTGTACTAAGAACTTAATTTGTATGTTTTGTTTTCATTTTTCATGTTATCCTTACGTGTTTCTTTCAAAATGTCAACCCGACTGTGATTCACAGATGTCAAGAATATTAATCGAGTTAGTTAGTTTGTTAGAGTTAGTTAGTAATTAGTTTGGTAGTTACTTGTTCTATATATAAAGAGTTCATTGTATTATTTTTTGTCTTTTTCAATATGATTATTTTTTAGAATTTCCTCTCTTTTCAAACTCTCAACTTTCAATTTCATTTTCTTCCATTATCCTAAAATTGCTAATTACTTTTGAAGTAATCCTAATTAAAACGAAACAATTATAACTTTATACAAGTTTTAAATTTGTATTAAATTTGCGATTTTTAATCCGAGTTGATTTAAATATGAATATCCTTAATACTACCAGAACAAATACAGATAAATTTCAAGAAGTTGGATTGGTTAATATTTGAAATACTATGTCTGTTTCTAAATGGTGGTGCACTAACAATATAATTATTTTGTTCTATTATATTATATAATTTTTAAATTAATGTAATTATTTTATTAATTATTGTCGTTACTGATTGTTATTGATTGTCATTTTAAAATAATTTTACACTTTATTTTCATATAATATTCTTTTAAGAAGTTTCTCTATTAATTTTTATAAAATTCTCTTTCAACTTTTCAAATGTTTTAATTATTGTTTTACTAGCATATACATCTCTAATTAGTTTACGTTTTTTCTATTATCAACAAAGAATAATATTAATATTAATATTTACACATTAACTATTTTTAACTCTGTGACATGGATAACTAATACTTCTGACACTTTAGCAAAAGAATGAATCACATTTTTATCAAATTTAATAGATGGAGTAATATGTTCATTTTATATAATTCACAGACATTAATTAAAATATTACTTTTTTAAAAAACTAAAATATTACGCATTTAAGACGAGTGTATTGAATTAAAATTTTTAAAGATAATTTTTATATTAAAAGAATCTTTAGGATTTTAAAACACTTGTAAGATTTTTGACGACTACTATCAAGATTTATAATTTGAATTTTAAAAGATTTTTTTGTCATGATTTATATTATTTATAATTTCAATTTTTTTTATGGATTTATAACATTTTAAATGATTCAATGAATTTTAAAAAATTATTGAAGATAATTTATTACAAATAATATTTTCAATAAATACTTTTTTATATATTAAAATTTAAATTATTTTCACAAAATTAAATTTTACGTATTTAAAATTAAGATAATCAATTCAAAAAGAAAAAGCAATTATAATTATTCTATATACGTAATCTTCAATGATCTATGAAGAGATTGAAAATTTATTTTCATTTTGAGGATTCTTACCTTAAATACAATATTTATATCGTTATCATCTCTATTATATTTCTTAAAAGATATACGACATAGACTAATAGTATATTTTCATTATTCTATATATGTAATTTTCAATGATCTATGAAGAGATTGAAAATTTATTTTTATTTCGAGGATTCTTACCTTAAATACAACATTTATATAGTTATCATCTCTATTATATTTTTTAAAAGACATACGACATAAATTAATAATATATTTTTATTTTTACAAATTATTATCATAATATATAATATTTTAAAAATTAATTATATTAATCACTACTATAATTTCAGTTAAATTTTTTGATAATACATTAAAAAGATTACGTACTCATTTTTATTTTAAAAATTATTATCATAATATATTCTTTTATAGAATATATTATACACTCAAATTTAAATATCAACATCTTAAAATAAAATATATTAATATAATTTAAAAAATTCATATTACATTATACTTATTATAAAGTCTAGGATCGTTTAAATCCTTAGAGAGAGATGGAAGGAGAGAGAGAGAGAGACACGTGGAAATGAGGCATCCATGCGCGCAACCACGTATACATTTTCGGCCACCTATACAACACTGGCATTATCCGAATCATCATCTTTCAAAAGCATAAACAATTGTCAAGACACATGACACGTAGATCCTAAGACACCTTTATAATTCAAAACAATGCCACATGACACACACTTATTTCACCTTCGCCACTATATAACCCCCTTGATAAAAAAAACACCCTCCCAAAAAATTCAATCATCACTTTCTTAATTAAAAGCGAGAGAAAAAAGTTAAAATGGATTTGCAATTGAGGCAATTCGGTTTCGACCCTCGTCTAGTGGATTTCCTTTTGGACCACCTAGACTTTTCAGACGAAACCGACACGAAAGCACACCACGCGCCATCTCGCGCGTACGTTCGTGACTCAAAGGCAATGGCAAGCACGTATGCTGACATACTCGACTACCCTGATTCGTACAAATTCGTGGTGGACATGCCTGGGTTAAAATCTGAACAAATAAAAGTAACAATGGAAGATGATAGCACGCTTGTGGTGAATGGAGAGAGGAGAAGGGACAAAGATAAGGATCAAAAAGAAGGTGTTAAGTATTTGCGGATGGAGAGGAAACAAGGCAAGTTTCTTAAGAAATTTCAGCTTCCTGAAAATGCCAATAGTGATGATATTTCTGCTAATTATGTTGATGGTGTGCTTACTGTTACTATTTCTAAGAGGCCGCCTCCTGAGCCCAAGAAGCCCAAGACTATTCAGGTCCAAGTTAGTTCTCTCGGACCAGAAACTCAGGCCCAAGCCCAACCTCAGATTGATGAATTACCCCGTAATGGCCTTGACTCCCAGGCTTGATTTACAATATATTGTCGAACTCCAAATGTGCCAAATAGTATATACTACTATGTCTTACGTATGCATATATGTACTTTTAATTTTGTCAATGTTTTTTCTTTGAGTGTCAATGCACCTCACATGTCATTATACATGTCTGATATCAGTGACATGTGATATTAATATAAATATAAGTATATTTTCTGTTTTTTGTGTGTAATGCAACTGCTTCTCCACCTTGATTATATGTTAGCAACATGTTCTTTAATATACACATTTTCAACTCATTAAAATTAAATTTATATAAGAAAAATATATTTTGAGGTTAATTATGTTAGCAACATGTACTTTAATATACACATTCTCAATTCATTACATTTAAATTTATATAAGATCTATTTAATTTATATAATTTATGTTAATTTTAATCGATCATTTAAAATGTTATTAAATGTGTCTCTTAAAGAGTGTTCTTAGTCTTAGCATCCTTCTTTGAGGTTTTCAGGTTCTTTATATCTTACGAAGGTATTTGTGTTTTTAATGTGTTTTTTGTAACATTTAATTTGCTAAAATTCGATTTAGTTTTTTTTTTTTTTTCAATTTAGTTATTTAAGTTCAAACTAAACTATATTACAAATGAATTTATATCAATAGATTTTTAATTCTTTCATAGATTGTAATTTGTTTATAAAGTTTGATGATTCTTTTCCAAAAGATTAATATTTTTTATGATTCTTTTTCAAAAGATTAATATAAGTATTTTATTGTTGCTATAATATTTGATAGAATTATTAATAATATATTTTTAATTATGCTAATTGTTGTTTAGGGTGAAATAAATGACTATTAATATAAATATGATGGATCTTAATGAATTAAATCAAGAAAATAAAAATTTAAATAATTTAGGTAGAGATTAAGTTAAATTAAAATGATTTTTGTATTAAAAAACAAAAATAATCGACTTAAATATAAAGACCTCTTAGATGTATTTTATGACTATAATATATATGACAAAAATATAAACCACATCTCCTATATCAAATATGTCAACAACTGAGAGCAGAAATCAGCAACTGAATGGTGAAATGAAAATTGCTTGATTTTTGACACCCCATTAGATTGATCCATATGCATTTTATTTTTTGACAAAAAGATATTTATAATATTGATTATAATTAAGTCTCTATTTTGATTTATAATATGGATTAAAACATAACACCGCTTGTATTCCATTTATCTATAAGGAAGTATATTGGTCTATAACAACATGTTATGCATATATACGGTTCTCATTCCTAAATCATTTTTCATGTTAATTTTTTATGACAAAATCTATATTATTTTTCTTGATTCTTATGAAAGATATGTGTATGGTATTAGCATTTTTTAATGAAATGGTTATTAAAAAATGGACAATTATTTAAGTTGATAAAATAATAGATTTCTCCATTCTGTATTTAATATATTTTTTCGAGTTGATATTTATAATTATTGTTATTATTTTCCGAAACCTCGTCTAACTATATATAATGTATGAAACAGAACATTTCATGAGGAATTGATAGCAACCTCGATTAATGGGCTCCCATTTTATATGGGGCTTGAGGCCCAATAATCAACGATAGGGTCATAATAGACATCATTCTCCTCTATTCTGGATTCTACTAGAAACATTGAGTTTCGCTCGCGAAACTCCTAGAATAGAAATTCCCAGCGCTTTTTTCTTCTTTTCTGGAACCTCCCATAATATTCCTACCACCCTTATAAATACTCTACACATTCCCCATTTTCAAACACATAACAAAAACCAACGAGAACAAAACGAGTGATAAACATAAAAACTTCTCCCAAAAAAAGCAATGGATTTCAGATTAATGGGTTTAGATTCACCACTATTGAACACACTGCACCACATAATGAACATAACTGACGACACAACAGAGAAGAACCTAAACGCACCAACACGAACCTACGTACGCGACGCAAAGGCAATGGCAGCGACACCTGCAGACGTGAAAGAGTATCCAAATTCATACGTATTCGTTGTTGACATGCCTGGGTTGAAATCTGGTGACATTAAGGTTCAAGTGGAAGATGACAATGTGCTTCTCATAAGTGGTGAGAGAAAGAGAGAAGAAGAGAAAGAAGGGGTTAAGTATTTGAAGATGGAAAGAAGGGTTGGTAAGTTTATGAGGAAATTTGTGTTGCCTGAAAATGGTGATGTTGAAGGGATTTCTGCTGTTTGTGAAGATGGTGTGCTTACTGTTACTGTTAATAAGTTGCCTCCTCCTGAACCTAAGAAGCCTAAGACAATTGAGGTTAAGATTGCTTGACCTGGATGTCTTCCATTCCATGTTTGCAGAGCAGCAGTTATGTCCGTTTTTTTTAGTTTGTTTTTGTGACAATGGTTGTGTCTTTCCGCAATTGTCTGAAATGATAAACTCATGATCATGCGATGTAATGTGTGCTTTAATATCAACATGAATTTTAATTACCTTGTGTGTTTTCAATCTTTTTTTTAGTTGACTATGTGCTTCCATCTTTTGTTAATCATATGGATATTCTTTAAGTTCTGTTCACGAGAGATTTTTTATTAATAAATGGATCTGTCTAGAAGTCTAGTGACTTATTTTAGAGATAATGTATAGTTTACAATTAAGGTTAAAGAAATTAAGAAATAAGTGACTAAAGCTCAACTTAAAATTGGATGAACCTTTTAAGTTTCAGATCCTACGGGAATATTATTTAAGCAACATTTGGTTGGGAATGACATTTGAAATATGGTTATTTTAATCCTTCTCTAATTGAAACTCTACTTGCCTTAATTAACAGTCCTGGGGATAAAATGTTGATGAAAAAATTACAAGAGAAAGAACGATGACATAGCTTACAAAGTTGATATTGAGAAGGCTTATCATTAGCTCTAGATAAACATTTCAATTTTTCTATCCTGAAAGGGGGGAGCATAAATGGGGCAAATGCAACTAAAATAGTGTATGCATGGGTTGGTGGTTGAAGGATAATATGGATAACCTGTATATATAATTCTATACTTAGATTTGGAAACGTGTAAACTTATTTATTTGTTAACGTAATAGTTTTGCCCCTACATATAATATACTTCACCTTGTTTGTTTCAAAGATGTTTCATAGCAGAAGAATCCTTTTTAGACCGAGAAATTGCAACAATTGTTGCCTTTGGACATGATACTTTTTACGAGCAGTTACACCAACAATTGTTGCTGGTGTAAGAGGTTTTGGATCAGATGTTTGCTCTTCACCGCAGGTTGTGGTGGTCTTGGTGAGCAAGAAACATTCAATACATTGGTAAGAAAAGGTTCAGTCTCCATAGCTTTCATCAGTACAAACTAACATAGGTTACTTTGTTTTTTTAGAAAAAGGAATATCATCTTTCCCTTTCATTTGTAAAAATGCAGCAAACAAAACCACTTCAATCAATGATCGATTTTCTGAACTGGTTTTACACTGAAAAGAAAACATAAATAGTATCTTAGTCTGCTCTTTTATCTCTCCAATTTTAACCACTAAACGATTTGTCTTGTATTCTACACCGGTTTAGATGACCATATAACCACATTCTGAACAGATTAGTGTGAATTAACATCGGTTTCTTCCTTCGCAAGTTTCTAGTTCTGGTAGAACTGTGAATATTCCTATTATCATTATTATTTGACCTCACCGAGAGCTTAGCATCTTTCTTGGAAAACAACGCGATGAAGAAACCCTCACCATGCTTGGCAGGATCTGTCCTAACTAGGTGTTCAGCTGTCAGATAGGAAAACAAGCACCATTAAAAATCCACCAAAATGATATGATAGAAATGGACCAGTAACTGCAACTGCCTGTGAGTACTAATACTTACAGCCTTCAAACACCGGAAGACCACGACACTGCCATTCAGGGAAGGGCTTTGCCAGTTGGAATCCATATGACTCAGCTAAGGGCAAAACAGATTTCACAACATCTTCATTCTCAATTTGGTTTATTGAACATGTACTGTACACAATTCTCTCAACAGCTGGAACTGCCATAGAAACAATTCATCCATTTAAAGTACTGTATGGGAACATCTAAATTTTCAGAGATAAAAAAAAATGCTAAGACCTATATAGTAATGGGGGAAAAAGAAACGGTTCTTATATGTCCCACTTATTTACATTTATGTATCTAGAAACAAAATAAAATAAAATAGCACTGACAAGGAGAAACGAACTGACTCACAAAGGAAGGCATGCTGAAGAGCTTTTCTCTGAAAAGCTGCAAGCTTGTTTAATCTTTCCATATCAATATCCTGACCTACACAATAAAAAGTTGACAATTAAATTTTTTTCATATTTAATTTCCATCTCCATTTGGATTGAAAAAGATTGTCCAACATTGGTATTTATTTGAATTTGATTTGTGTACTATATTGTCCAACTGTGATTTTTAAGATACTATATACTATAAAAAATTCAAATGCCACACCAAATTTCAGCTCATTTAGAGGCAGTTTCTATGCTCCAACGTTGCTAGCCATATCAATAAATATAAAATGTAGAAGGTGAAACTACGTATAATAACCTGCTGCTTTAGATGGGAGCAAATGGTCTAGTCTAGAAGCAGCAGTACCAGAACCAGAGCAGGAAGGATCCAAGAGAATAGCTTTTATCTGCGATCATAAATCTGATAACAATTAGATACACAAACTGAACAAAGTAAGACTACAATCCTAGTAGACAAAGTCACAAAAAGACACCAGATAACTCATACTTAAAAAAATGTGGGTCCTTAAAACAATGGGGATTAGTCATTCGGTAAGAGGGATAACTATTCCAACTAGAGAAAACGTGAATGAAAAATGATATTTCTCTCTTTCTTAAAACTGTGTACACGACCTGGAAAATACTTTACCTTAGAATATGAAGGGTCCTTGGGATTTATGTTCAAGAAATCCTCATTGAGAACCTGTATGTCTGAACTTGGGGTTAAGTTTAAAGCATAGCAACACAAACTGAAAATTAACCAAAGAAATGGTATCAAAATTTATGGCATGCTCCTCTACTACAGATGCATCATGATACGGTATGCAGGAAGGAAATCTGAACAATACTTGGCGTGTATGATTAAATAAAACCCAAATTTGTGATTATTGCAATACTTAATTAACTATTGGTTGACAAGCATCTCAATATTATAAACACAATGTTGGATACTGGAAGCCCCAGATAGCTTTATAGTATCATTCAAGCGCTTAATCCTTTCCTTTTGCAGCTCACATGCTATAATCCTACCCTTTCTCTTCATAAGGGCAGCAAGGTGGACAGTTTTGTTGCCTGGTGCTGAGCATGCATCAAGAACCTAGAAATACAATTAAAGTGAAAAACTAGTCAGGGCCCGAAGAAGTAAAACACAAACTCATTATATCCATTCAATTTCCAACTATGTTTACGGCTAAGACTGCCATGCAAGTATATAGCAATTGATTGCTTGACTTCTAGCAATTAAATTACACATGGAACATTAACCATTTCTTGCAGACTTTCAAAGTTTATTGCTTCTGAGGATTGTCATAAATAAAAGTAGAAAAAATAAATCAACGTAACATGGTATTAAGTATTAACTAAAAGCAATATTGGCCAAAAATAATACTTTCTAGAGGTCTTGCAACTATATTGACCAACACTTCGATTGAAGGTGTGTCAAAGTGTTCGATATCGACACGAAACTGACAAGTGCAATTACTTACAATCATTTCCATTTTCCCAAGTTATTACTGCCTTACCAGTGTTGGTGTCAGTGCTTAATAGCCTTACAATGGCTTAAAAACAATATACATGAAATAATGTCCCAAATTCCCAATAGCATGGTTGATTATCTCAAAAGGAACGGGTCCATACAAACAGAACAGTATATTCAACAATGAATAAAACATGCTTGTTTCACCATTATGTTGGTCTCGAAGGCTCTGACCACACCAGTCTTAGTTTTCTTTCAACTTATTTTGCATACCTCTTAAGTCTTAATTGATTAACAAACGACTATAAAAAACTAGAAAGACATTGAGAAACTACTCCACAATGAATCCATTAACAACATACTGCCAAAAGCAAAATAGAGAAAAGTTTTTTTTTTTTTGGAAAATAAAAAGATAAGGAACATGTAGCAAGCAACAGTGTGAAGCTCTAAAAACCCAGAAGAATAAAGAAATAAGAAATGAGACGGTAAAAGATCATGTTAACAGGGGAAATGAGGAGCTAAAGTGGAGAACGCCCATGAAATAGATTTATATCTTAAATCAGATCTACATGTATCATCAATGTCATAATGCAGCAATAACTCACCTCCCAACCTGGTTCAGGGCTAAGAGCCGGTGCCACCATGGAACTCGCCTTACCCTAAGTTCGTCTCAATGTTAGTGAAAGATTACCAAGAATGAATAAGAAGCACCAAGAATTGCCCTGTCAATATATTTCTTAAATAGCAAAAAGTTTGGTTTTGTTATCCTGAGATCTATATAATAACAAAGGAAGGTTGATTCCTACTTGCAGAAATATGCTTCCGTTCTTGACAAGAGGATGGTCATGTAAATCAGTTCCGGGAGGGAGTATCAGCAAGTCAGGAATTAAATCATCCTTTTGAACCTATTTGACACACCAAAAACATAATCTCATCAACCAAAATGTAGAGCAGTAATTTGAGTCAAGGATGTACACTCTAAGAGGCTATAAATTTATTTCCATAAAGTAAAATGTCTATGTAATGTAGGATATTGATAATCAAAAATATTTTGACAAAAATACCGTGTATTTTTTCCGAAGTTCAACTAAGGCAGAATCAACATCCAGTTTAAGTGTATTGACACGAACATTTCGAGGTACAGAAACATCTGCACAAGAAAAATGTGAACAGCTTCGAAGTTGTTATGAGAGTAGAGCTGTAATCCAGCAACTCGAACAATTAAAGAGTAATAGCTTTCAAAAAAGCATCCATTGAGAAATGAGAATGTATCAAATTTGAAAATGCCCATTTATAAATTATACACCATGAAATCACAACTTAGCAATGTATCAAGAGTAAAGAGAGCAAAATCCACAAAACAATAATATACTAATATGTATAAAGAAATATAAAATAAGGGTCTTTTTGGTGGGGTTGGAGATGTGAAGACTGACCAGGAACCTCGTGAAGAGCAAACAACTCTTTAACTGTCTTGACATTTTTCCTTGACAAAATCTGTTTCAGAGTTGAATGTAAGGCATCCTTGTGGCGCATAAGGTACTTCTCTGCATCACCAACTAGCGGAACTCCCTATAAATTTTAATCTAGTTGAGTTAGATTTAGATAATCAATTAATCACCCCATATTTTTTTCCTGTAACCTAAGAACCTTAAAAGAAACTCACTTATATTACCAAATTCACGAATGCTGAGTAACAACACAGTTCAATTTGTACTAGTAAAAATCCTAATAAACTATGACAGAAATGAATCTCACTAACCTGGCCGAAAAGGATATCATAGACAATGATATAAATCAATTCTTGTTGCCTCTGCAAAAGCAACGGTATATGAGATGTTTGCGTTGTGTCATAAAACAACATGTCAATAGAGTTCAAACATCAAACACTTGACATTGACACCTTGAAACCGATAGTAATTTGAGAAAATGAAAGTAACTGAATGGAATATATGAAGTATTCGTGCTAATAGGTCAAAGTTAATGCGCTTATGTTAAATTAAATTATATATAATGACCTTCCACTTGGAGTTGATAATAGAAGCAGCTTGCAAGACATCGTTGATAATGGGAAGATCTGTGAAAGTAAAGAAATAAAATGAATGATATAGAAAAGAGAAAAGAAAGAGTAAGGTAGTTAGTTAGTTACGCTTGAGGGTTTGACAGATGAGAGCGAATGTGGCTTTCTTGTTTCTGACGGAGGGATGATAAACGAGGGTTTTGATGGATGCAAGTGCACGGCGTTTAGCGTCTCCAACGAGTACTGTTTTCAATACCTTTGCGGCTTCTCTCCGTGCGAAATATGCAGACCTCTCAGCTCCCTTCAACGTCGTCTTCTTTTCTTCATTTTGTTGGCGACCGCCATCACTCTTTTTCTTCTTCCTCTCCCTTTTCATCCGCATCGCAGGGTTTAGGGGTTTTGACTTAGCTTAGCTCAAACAACACTCACACGGTTAGTATGTTTCATTTTGTATCCTTGCCTTCCATTCTTTTACTCTTAACTTATTCTTTTTATTTTACTTTTAATTATTTTTCATGCTTTGTTACTTCTTTACTTCTATTATTTTTGACAAAAAAAATAAAATGTAAAACGATAAGTTTTGTTATAATTTTTATCTCACTTATCTTCAAATTAATAAATTTATAATTTTCTTTAACCTAAAAATCTAAACAATTGATATTTTCAAACTTATAATATTTCAAATTCATAACTTATAAATTTAAATTCATAATATTTTAAACTCATAAAAATAAAAATAAAATCTCTAAATTAATTTTTTATGCCTCGATCTTCTCTTGACTTTTAGATACATTTTGCATTATCTATCCTCTTTCCTAAATCAATTATTATTTTATTCTTTTATGCAAAATACAATTCTTTTTTATATGAATCCGATTTCTATTTCTTGTTAATTGCATTAGTGCAAATCATTTTGCCCAAATATGATTTTTTTTTTCCAATCTAATTTTAACAGTTTTAACCAAAGTTTTTTTAAATATTTTGTTTTATTTTTTTGGTATTGAATTTTATTTTTATCTATTTCTCTTTTACCTAAAGATTATGATTTTTATGTATAATTGGGAGAATTTTATTTCTTAAAAGGGGTGATTTTTAATATTAAAATTTTTCTTTTTTGAAATGTTAACATTAAGATAAATATGGATTGAGATTCTTAACTAAATTAATTGATAAAAAACAATTTTACAAACTCATAAAAAATATATTTTTGGAGAAAGAATGAGTATGAGGTTTTTCTGAATATGAAATGTTATGAAATTGAATTTGTAAGTTATGAATTTGAAAGTCATAGATTTGATGAATTTTTTAGCTTTTTAATCGAAGAAAATCTTAAAAATTTTTATTTTTGGGTTTGAAGGCAATTGAGATAAAAAAATTAACGTTTTATCTTTTTAAGTTAACACACCCTTAATTTTGGGTAGCCAAAATTGTTGATATGGTTATTTTTTTAATTGCAAAATGTGTGTGAAAAACCAACTTTTTAGCTCAAGAACTATCTCTTAGAGTTTGCTTCTTTTTGACAGTTCAATTTAGTTTGATTTTTTTTATTTTTTAAATAGTTTTAATATTTAGTTGGATGTGATTTTTTTTTTTTAATAGTTCATATATCAATTAATAATAGCAATTTGATATGTTCGGACAAAGAATCAATTTAGTTCAAAAACCTATAATTCAATTTTCAAGAAAGATAATTTTGATTCACAAGTAATAGTTAAATTCAATTTTACGAATTCAGTTTAAGATAAATCATATCAATTTAATTTAATTTTACCAAACTATTCTAATATTTATATTGAATTATAATCTTCTACTAAGCTTAATGGCACGCTTCAACACCTTTTTTAGCTTATAAAAAAAAATGAGTATCCTACGTAAACCAAATCATAAACATCACTACTTGTTACCAAGATTATTAAATAAAAACGTGTGGTTCAAAGGAACAAGTGTGAGTCCTAAATATCACCGTCCCCCTTGACTTGTAATCTAAGTTGTGATTGGGTTTGGTCTAACCACAAGACTAGCTATCCCATTAAAATTTAACAAATATATAATTCAAGTTAATTCTGAAAAGTATAATATCGATCATATTATCGATGATCAATTGTAGACTCTAGTTAAAAATAATTTGATAGTTTAAATGCGAACAATTATATTTTTTGAAAATATAAATTAATAATTGTTTTGTTACGTATGAAATGATGACCTAATTAATATAAATTCGATAAGTTAAATTTAAAAAATGTGTCATTTTTCATTTGTTTGTATCGAACTAACTTCAATTAAATAATCATTTCATCTGTAAAATTCAAAAGAATCATTAAAAAAAATATCTTCAATTCTCGTTAGAATTTAAATGACTTTTAAATACCTGTTTACACTAAATTACTTATGATTGAAGATCGATAATAAACTACTTATGATTGAAGATCGATGAGACTAATGGAAGTGATCCTCTTAATCTTTAACAGCTGGTATACATTAGAATTTGACTTGTAACAATGATAAAATAACTTAAGTCTTCCATTAATTAGCCATTCTCATGCATGCCCCACCTTCAGCTTGTTCTATCATACTACTACTTTTTTTCCCACCCAATTTGGATACGCATCAATAATGCTTCTTCTATTACCCGTAGAAGCTTCCCAGTGTAGTTCTTAGGAAGTAATTACTATGAAACTACCTCATTAAACAAAGCCTATGGAGTTTTATAAATGGGTATAAATATACCACTATGTTTTCTTTTCATAACGGTACTAATAACAAAATAATTATGACGGATAAAAATCCAAGGCCACCAAATTCACTTGACAGCAATTTCACTAATCAGCCTCTGGAGCTCCCTGAGTATTTTAAATTTGATGATGATCAATGGCCAGATGATGAACCAGAGCCATTTGTTTTTGAGCATGTTGTGAACCAAGAAAATCAACAAGCCAATAAATTTGTTGGTGATTTTGGAGGAAGTGGAAGCTACCTTGAAGGGTCTTCTAGCAGTAAGCCAAGTTCCTTAATGAAATTGTTTGTTTTTTTTATAAAAAAATTGGGTAAGGAAAATATTATCAATGTTTAGTTACAAAGTTGGTTTGTTATAGCTTATTTTATATAAAAGTCATTTTGAAAATATTCATTTGTTTGTTATAATTTTAAAAAAAATAATAATAATATAAAAAATATTTAAAAACTGTTCAAATGAGAAGTTTTTGTAATAGTTTATAAAAAAATATTTTTTAAAAATGTTATTTTCGTCATAGTAAATAAACACAAAATCATTAAAATATATTTTCTAAATTATTAAATAACAAAATCACGTATTTTTATAATTATAAAAAACGGATCAAAGTGACATTTATATTTTACGACTAAAGTTGAGAGAATTCTAACTCCTCTTCTAAAATTACAAGTTTAAACTTCAAACATTGAAATATTATCATATTGGACTAACAAGTAACGACAACTATTATTCCGGAATTCTCTCATAATTTAATTTAATTTTATATCTATCTTCTATGTGATTGGCTTGTGCCACATAGACGATGTCAGCAGTGAACGTGAGAAGAAGGAAGTTACAGATAAAGTTGCATTCAAAACCCAGTCAGAGGTTGAAATTCTGGATGATGGGTTCAAGTGGAGGAAGTATGGAAAGAAGATGGTGAAAAACAGCCCCAATCCAAGGTAACTTCTATGTTTAGTTGGTTTTGTAATGAAAAAAAAAATGATTTTATTAATTAAAATGAGTATAATAAAATTGATAATTTATATTTAAATATATTTATATGAAAGTGAGTTGAACAATAATTTGAATTAAAAAATCATGTTTGAAATAATAAATTACAATTTTTAATTTAAATTAATTATAATTAATATTTTATGCAAAATCAATTACAAATTTACAATTGATATCACACATATACATTAAAAAAAAAAGTTATTTGTGAAATCACATTTGAGTGATTATGTCATTTAATATGGATTGAAAATAAGTGATTATGTTATTTGACTCTTGAAGGTCTACTTGTATCAACTTCTAATTTTCTTTGGTCGATTTTCAAACGCGTGATTTAGTAGAATCTTTTCACTCCTTCAAAGAATGATGAATAGTGTTTTTCTATTATAATACTGGATCTAGACTTTATTTTTCTCTCTTAGTGTAAAAATTGAAGTACGCTTTGTATTTAAGTTAACAAAATTTGTTGTTTACAAAAAATAAAAAATAAAAGTGGCCAAATAAATTTAGAATAAACTTTGATACTGTTTAAAATTAAATTTGAGTTTCATATTACAATAACAATTAAAAGCGGGCTTGGGACTTTATGTCCTATAGTTCTTTTCTATAAAATTAGTTGATAGCTTATAACTAAAAAATGAATTATAAAAAATGATTTTAATTATAATAATAAAAAATAATTTAAATTATAAAGGATAAAAATTAATTTTAGTTACAAGAACAAAAATAAAATTAAATTAGAAGAAAAAACGATAAGATACAAATTCACACATTTGTTTTTTAATCTTACGACATTGTATTTTGTAAGACTAAAAAACAAGCTTATAAGATATAAGTTCTGTTTGATAACAATTATTTATGAACTTATACTTTATGGTGTTTTTTGATAAGTTAATTTAAGTAGTTTATGAGCTTATAATTTATCATTTTTCTTTCAATTTTGTCCTTATTATTGTAACTAATTTTTTTTTGCCCTTTATAATTTATTTATTATAATTTTATAAATTTAAAATAATGTATATACAACAAATTTGTATAATTTAAAATATTTTTAATAAATATTAATTTAAAGTAAATAATTTAAAATAATTTATTTATTATAATATAAAATAAATAAACTTGCTAAAATAAAATTCTATATGTGATTAACAAATAAATTATTTATTATAATTTTAAATTATTTATACATAATTTAAATTTTAAAAATAACTAATATTTTAAAGTAACTAATTTGTTTATTTATTTTAATTTAAAATAAATAAATAGATAAATAATATATATATATATATATATATATATATATCAGATTGATAAATTTTAAATTAATAAAAAATAAATTTTAAATAACTATTTTAAAATATTTAAAACATTAATTAATAAAAAAAATATTTCTAATTAAGAATGCTTTTTATATCATTTTCCATTCTTAAACTAATCAAATCATTAATTTTATTAAAACAGTCAATTAACTTAACAATTATCAACTATAAATTATAAATTATAAGTTTTCAACTAATTTTAACAAACAGAGTCTATATGAATACTTTAATTCTAGAACATTAAAACATTTAATTTGATATTTTTATGACTAAAATAGTTGCACTACAGTTCAAAACATATACATTCATGTTAATTAAATTTTTCTAATTTGATTACAGGAACTATTATAGGTGTTCAGTGGATGGATGCCAAGTGAAAAAGAGAGTTGAGAGAGATGTGAATGATCCAAGTTATGTAATAACAACCTACGTAGGCACTCATACTCATCCAGGTTTTTGCTAGAAGTTTTAGCATATATGTAGCCCATAGCTAACCACCATTAGTTGTTGTAAGTAGGTGCATATTTGATTTCGTGATCTTAATTTTTTCAATTATACCATAAAATTAAAATGCACTAATTGTACTCAAAGGATCGGATTTTTTCTTGATTTATAATCATGTTATTTTATGAAGAATAATATATAGAGCTAGGGCTACCACTTTTGACTATGATTAACTAATTTATAAAGGTGATTACACTCGTTAAGGTATAACAACTATTAGTAGATTGTAAGCCTCTAATTCTAATCGTGTCACTATTTTTTTTTTACTCAAATTGTGTCACTCTTTCTAAAATTCATTTTTTAATCATTTTATTTTCTTTAGACATTTTGGGCTTTTGATGCCTTTAATTTAGGCTATGTATGTGATTTTAGTTCTTCAAATGTTAGTGTATATTTTTATGCAAAATGTTATTGTAATGAATTTTTTTTGGTTAAATAACTATTTTTTGTACTTTATCGTTTTTTCATATTTTGTTTTGGTCTTTTAATTAATTTTTTTATTTTATTTTGGTTCTTTAACAGTAATTTTGTGAGCCACTTTGATTATTTATGTTAGTTTTATTCAAAAACTGTTAAGTGTGTGTTATTTGTCATTTTGGTCTGCTAACTATATTGTCTAAATAACCCATATCAAGACTAAAAGTAGGGTTTCAAACATATTTTCCCTTAAAAGACAAATTACAAGTCTTAAGAATAGAAGTTTGAAATCAAAAACAACAAACAAACCAAATCATGAATGATACAATTATAAAATGTTAGTGATAAAATAAAGAGTAAATATGTAGAGTGAAACATAATCAACATTGAACATCTTTATCAAATAAATCAAGGGTAAGTTTCAGATTATAACAAAAAATAAATAGATACTGCAAATTGAGTGTTTTTTGTTTCACTCTAGAGAGAGGTACAAGTTAGGAGGAGGAGGGTGAGAAGAATAAATGTGTCTAAAACTCTAATTTTGACTTTTATACGGATGACTCACACAATCTACTTAGTAGACCAAAGTGACATGTGAGACACACTTAATATTTTTGAATAAAACTAACAAATTCTAGTGTAGAAAAGACATTTTACATTGGTTTTGTGAATCATATCATAGCAACTGATGTTGTATGTAGGACCTTTTACGCGGATTTTTAAAATTTGCGGCGTGACCTTGAGCATGAAACGAGATTGAAAAAGCATATATTCGTAAGGGTTCAAACACCTGATGTGTTTTCATGAGGAAAATAATCAAAAACTTAAATGCAATATTTGAGAGGCATAATAGTTAAAAGAAGAGTGAAGAACAAAGAAGAATGGAGTTTTACCTTGTCAAACACTAACAAGAAGATCAATGGAGACACGAAGACAAAGGGATCAAATGGATGAGCAAACTGAGACAAATGAAGCCCGATGTTTATTTTATCACTAACATTTGTTAAACTGGGAGGTCACAAATTGGAATAGCGATGAAGATAATTGGTAGGCATTGGTGGTGTTATGGTGAAGATGAGAGCGCACAAAGGGCGAGACATTGTGGTTAAGGTAGTCTACGAGGCACGAAGAGAGAGATATGAATATGTTTTTAACATTTAACTTATTTTTTCAAAAACCATGTCTATATATATATATATATTGATTTTTCTTTTTATTTACATGTTTGCCACCGCCTCTACATTTAACACTTGATTTCCTAAATAATAGGTGTCTTATGCGATAACACATGACACTTATTTGCCATAAAACAGTTGTTATATCTTTAAATTAAAAAAAAAAAGTTAAATAAATGATAACTTATTACTCCAGTTATTTGAAAAAAAATCAGCGTCAAATGTTATGCGCTCAATACAATGCTTTTCAATTATTTACTTGATTTCCTAAATAATAGGTGTCTTATGTGACTGAATGAACTATAATTAAGGTACCAAAATGGAATAAAAATTAATTAAGGGAGCAAAGCAAATTCCAGAGACAAAAATAAGAAATCAAAAAAAGTAATTTAATACTTTTTTTTTCTTTCTTTTCTTAATCATAAAAGAATTGTTTCTGATCACTATAGCTATATGACACATTTATTTATTCATGTTTTTAACGAAACATCACGCATACACCTAATATTGGATAAGCCGCCATGTTAGTCCATGAAAGTGTAGGACAATGTCATTTTGTTTGTTGACTCATTCAATATTCAAATTAGTTATCAAATAATCAAAATGTCAATCAGTTT
This sequence comes from Cicer arietinum, assembly GCF_000331145.2. NCBI lineage: Eukaryota > Viridiplantae > Streptophyta > Magnoliopsida > Fabales > Fabaceae > Cicer > Cicer arietinum. The sequence continues at coordinate 73,564,855 of NC_021164.2, read as the reverse complement.
AGTCATTAATTTTATAATTGTCATGAAATATTTTACCAATAAATTGTATTGCTCAAAGATTTTTATGATAATAAGTTATATATTTCAATAAGTATTTTGATCATTTGGTGACTAATTTGAGTTTTTAGATGAGTCAGTGACCAAATAAATATAGTAGTGCCCTTTCAAAGACTTAAATTATAGTTTATCCTAATAATATTTGGAGAAATTATATTCAAACATATTATTTTAACACATATACTCATACACTATAAAATTGCATATGCGGAGGGCATAATTGCCATTTCAACTTTAAACAAGGGGAAATTTAGTTATTTTCTCATTTTCTTTCCCTTTTCACTACAACTAGTGTCGTGGAGCTTCACCTTCCTTGTGTA
>NC_021164.2:73561238-73564343 GCF_000331145.2 Cicer arietinum | reverse complement strand
GTAGGGAAATGACTTTTTGGACCAATTATATATTAATAAAATTTTGAGTGGACACAATTAGTTGTAGACACTCAAACATCTCTTAAATTTTAAGAGAGAAAAAAAATCGAAAAAACAATGTAATATGTGAAAATTTGATGTGTTCATTGAAAAAGAAGATGAGTTTTTTTTTAATATAAAAAAATGTTAGAATGAGAATATAGTATTCCAATTCAAAATGGAGAATATCTTATAACACATGCAATTTTTAAAGAAAAAGCTCTAATCAGTTTTGTAAAAATGATTTTGTTAAAAAAAAGATCATGCCGACCAGCATATAACATAAGAAGTTCAGTATTTGTACATGAATGTGTGAAACATATCTCATTTTCAATGTAATTAAAGATAAAGAATCTATGAGTAATAGTGTTATATTTCTTTTAAAAAAAACAGTGGTATTTTATTTAACCGATTTTGATAATTTTACTCACATAACAAACTAAAAAAATATAATTTTTAGTTTTTTAAAATATAATCGAGAAAAACTTAACCGACTTTTTTAAAATATAAAAATTAATTTTTTAGTTTGATTTATTAATTTAAATAAAAGGAAAGTAATTATATTAAAAAATAATTTTTAAGTCGTAATTGAAAATGTATTTATCAAAATTAATTTTTTTAAATTATAGTCAATCTATTTATGTGAAAATGTAATACTAGTTCGTATAAATTACAATTAGTAGGTTGTAATTCGTCTATTTAAATTATATTGAACCCTTGATAATTAAAATTGAAATTGTCTAAATCATAATTAATCTATTTAAATAAAAATGTATAATTGGCTAGACCATTATTTAACTTAATGTATTTTATTGATTTTGGGAGAGAGAAAAAAAATAATTAAATAAGTTTTTTATCTATATAAATATATCATAGTTTGTTTTGAGTCTAAATGTTTATTTTTTCAAAAAAAAGTCCCTCGATAAATTTTAGCTCATTAATAATATTGATCTCTATTTTTAAGTCAATTAATGTATATTATTTAAATTTTATATATATATTTAGAACATTATAAATATATATTTTTTTATAAAAATTTAAATTTTTTTAAATAAAAATTAAATTAAATATGAATTTTAAGCGTTAAAGACTTAAAAAAATCATTTTTTTAATTTTTTTTTGTAAATTTGTATAAAATAAATTATTATATTGTTCTAAATATACATACAAAAATAACTCAACAATTTAAACCATATACATTAACTAATTTAAAAATAAAAATAAAAATTATTAATGAAAAATATTTAATTTTTTTTATAAAAAACTAACAATAAATACAATGTTTTTATAAAAACGAATCTTATTTAATGCTACAAAAACTAGTGAAACCTTCTCTACTAGGTAAATAAAATTGGTCCAAGTTGGACAGATACATCAATTATTCTAGAAACCAAGTTTACTCTGTTATTTTATTCATACCATTACATTACCGCAATAACAGACACATAAGAAGTGTGGTGTGGTAGTTGGACTTGGATTAAAACGATGGAAGGGATGATGCAGTTACCATACAAGACGACGGTGAAGCTGATGCTTGGTTCACTTGAGCGTAATTTGCTCCCTGATGCTCTCATAAGAACATTCACACGTTTGCTTTTGGCTACTCGTCTTCGCTCTGGTTACAAATCTTCCTCTCAACTTCAGCTCTCTCATCTTCTTCAATTTGTACACTGTACTTTTCCTTCTCTCTTTTTCCTATCCGTGCCGCTGTTTTCATAAAATCCAAACATACTCTTATTAATCTACATAATTAACTCTATTGCTTTATCATCCATGACTAATAATTACAATATTTAAAATAAAATATAAATTTCAACCGATAAATATCGATATTGTTAAACGATATCATGTAATATGTTCGAATCTGAAACTTTGTATTTGTGTATACGAGATTCTAATAGTATTTATAATGTCGTTTAGATATAAAAAAATAGAAATATTACCATTAAATAAGAAAATAAAATTATAGAAAATTACATTTTTTGTTCAATCTATAATTTTAGCATATCTATTTTATTAATGTTTACAATTTTAATTCTTTTATTTTTAATTTTAAGACATTTTATCCAATTTTCAATTTTGATGATATATCAATTAAATAAGATGTGTCACATGTGTCCTAACTATCTCATATTAAACTTATAATTTTATAATTACTTTAAATTTATTTTACTTTAATACTAATTTTTTTTCTTTTTTCATTTAGATTATTTAACTATATTTTTATTAGCCATTTACGATAATTTTTATTAAATTGCCTTGTTAATCTCACTCATTTTTAAACTTATATCATAAATTTTTTTTTATCTCATGCAATCTAAAAACCTATAACATTCATCAAATTTATCTTATGCAAACTCATAAACTATCAAATCCATAACTTAACAACTTATATTCATAACATTTCAAACTTAAAAAAATGAAAAATCTCTAAATCAATTCTTCTTCTTGTGAGTTATCATGTGAATCAACAATCTATTCTTTATTTAAAATAAAAAAACTCATCATCCTTTTTAATCCAAAAAAAAAAAAAAATCATCAAAACCTATAATCTTCTTTGAACTCAACCTCAAATCCAGAAAAAAAATCTCATGAAACTCAAACCTTTCAAATCTAAAACAGTCAAAAATAACATCAAATCAATGTATGGTATAAAATCAAACCACGACTAAAAAAAAATGTAAGTCAATGACACACATAACTTCAACATACACATAAAAACATAAATTTACCTAAAGTCAAATACCATTAAAATTTTGAAAAACTCAAATTCAAACACTTTGAATTCGTAAAATTGAAATAAAATCCTAACACAACCTTAAAATAGTATGAATTGATGAATTAAGTGACATATATAAGATTAGTGAAGAGCAATTAATCTTCTTGTTTAAAATCCATTGTGAATTAATAAAAAAAAATTGATTTTTTTTATTTTATGAGTTTGAAATTTTATGATTTGACTTTGAGGTGTAGATTTGAAATGTTATGTTTGAATGTGATAAATTTGATGAATTTTATAGGTTTTTAGATTGAAAAATATAGAAAATTTATATATATATATATATG
>NC_021164.2:73537403-73561210 GCF_000331145.2 Cicer arietinum | reverse complement strand
GAATTTGAAGATGAGTGAAAAAAAAAAAATGTCAAAAGTTAAAGTTTTTACGGTAGAAAATTGATAAAAATAACCAACTTAAATAATAGAAGTATAGTTAAAAGACAAAAACGTAACAAAAAATAATTAATGAACTAAAATAAAATCAAAAAATAAATTAAGGAATTAAAAAAGTAATTTAATCAACATTTATAATAAAAACTGAAATATATAATTTAGTTTTTAAAATAAAAGAAATTAAAATAAACAAAAAGTAAAAGTGAAACTTCAAATTAAAATAAAGGAAAAATCAGATTTAGAGATTTGAATTCGACGAAACCTAACCAAGAAAATCTCCACTTGCGATTGCAGGTTCCAAGCCATAGCCACTAAGATAATATATAAGAAATATAGGGAGTTAATTAAAAAAAGCAAGGACCTCTTGAGAGGTGAACTTATCCTTAAAAAAAAACAATTTAATGTATTTTAATTTTTATAAAATTATAAAATTTAAAATTTATTTCGTAATAAAATTCAATCACATTTAGTTTATATTTTAATTTTATAGAGATTCTCTTAGAAAATAAAAATATCAACTTCTTTAAAAACTTTTTAATATAAAAACTAACAGAGAATAATTTTTTTTTAAATTAAAAGTTTTAAATTATTTTATAAAGATTAAAAATAATATTTTAAAATTTTATAGAAATTAAAAATTTATTTAACTTATAAAAAAATTAATGGCAAAATATGTCAAGGTCCATTATCATAACTTCTCATGACCAAAGGCTAAACAAGCAAGCACCACACCATAAAGGAACTAGCAATGAAAACCACCTCAATATAGGTGTGGAAGTAATAATTTCTATAAGAGATAGTAAAATGTGATCTTACTCTATTTAGAAAGAGACAAAAAAATACATGAGAATTTCTTTTAAACGACTTAATTATATTTTATTCTTTCATAATCTATTTCGATTATAAACAAAAATAAAATCTGTGAATAGATACAAATTTTGATTTTTTCAGTTTTTAATTTTGATTTTAAGTTTTAATTTTACGTGAATAGATACAAATAATATGTGAGAAATGATTTTTTCTTTATTTTGATTTTGATTTTAAGTTTCAGTTTTATTTTTTGTTTATTTTAATTTCTGTTATTTTTAAAAGTAAATTATAAATGTTTTAAGTAATTATTTCCAAGTTCCATCTTATTTAATGGCTACATTGTTAAAGTTGAAAGTTAACATTAAAGATTAGAGAAAACACCTTAAGTTTAAGAAATAAATGGATCAAAATAGCAGAAAAATATAAAAGTTTACTGACCTAACAAAACAGAAGAATTAAAATGACATTTAAATTTTTAAAAAATATTAATTAATTTTGCTTATATTTTCAGCTTTACAAGAGATGTCTATTGCAGTCAATACTGATAAGCCAAAATCCCAACATTATGAATTACCAACCTCTTTCTTCAGGCTGGTTCTTGGAAATAATCTTAAATACAGGTACTTTTGAATTATTTTGTTTTTATCTGTTGATTGCGAAATCAGGTATACTGTGCTAATTAAGGTATACAGAGGAAAAGGCTAAAATTGACAGTAGTGTAAAGATTCTTTATAAACAAATCCTTATTATGATGTAAATTGTATGTATGATAATTGATAAGTACTTATAAAGTTGAATTTGAATAAATCGTTATAGTTTTGGATAAAAACCATTTAATAAAAGATGTCATCAAAGTAATTACTTTCTGCAATCTGTAACAACAATGCGTATCATGGATACAATTTGTTGGTAATATAAAACATTTTCATAAAGAAAAATAGTAAAATATTCACATAGCCTATATGTATGAATTGGTGCAGTTGTTGTTATTTCTCTTCGGCCTCAAAGACACTAGAAGATGCTGAAGAAGAAAGTTTGAAACTGTATTGCGAGAGATCAAACCTGAAAGATGGTCATGCAGTTCTTGACATTGGATGCGGTTGGGGGTCACTGACTTTATACATTGCCAAGAATTACAGTAATTCCAGGGTTACAGGAATCTGCAATTCCACTGCTCAAAAAGCTTATATCGAGGAGAAATGCTTGTATTGTTTCTTGATATTGTATTATTTGATTTCAGACATTATACATGTAATATGATGATGATCAAAATGACCTCTTGTCAGGGAGCTGGAGCTGCAAAATGTGGATATCATTGTTGCAGACATTAGCACTTTTGAAATGGAAGCTTCTTATGACAGAATATTTTCCATAGGAATGTTTGAGGTTCGATTTTGTGGGTAAATAATCTGCATTGAAAGTTCAAACTGTGTGTTTTGTTAAATTTGATTCAGTTTTAACCTTGACACAGCATATGAAGAACTATAAAGATCTTCTCAACAAGATATCCAAATGGATGAAAGAAGATAGCCTTTTATTTGTTCATCATTTCTGCCACAGAGTATTTGCCTACCACTTTGAGGTGAACTTCATGTAATGCCTCATATTGGGGGGATAGTTTTTGGTTTTATGAATTGGGTTCAGTTTTTTATTTTTATTTTTTGAATTAAATTATTCTCAATACATGTCTCATTACAAACTCATCAAATATAAAAATATTGCTATATGAAAATAATTAAAAAATAATAATAATTTAAAATAATTCAAATATTATGAAATTATAATTTATTTATAATAATTTTAATAATAGTGGTTGAGAACGGTAGTTGTAAAATGCGATTATCGTAGCTAGCGGTAATCAAATGTCAAAAGTGGTTATAGGAGTCGATAAAGGTAGTCCGCAGTTGAATGTTGTGGTTGGAGTGTGATCAATCGTGGTTAGAGTGTGATTGATGGTGGTGGCAGTGCACAATTGTTAATGGTAATGGTCGAATACGGTAATTACTTTTTTTTTTTTAGTAGGTGGCCCATGGTATGGGTAGTCAGTGAACTGGTGGTGGTTGGATGAAGATAATTGGCGGTGATGGTCATAAATTGATAGTCAGTGGTGATGGTCAATAATTATTTGAGTGTTGCTCGGATCCATTGACTAGTCCCACACATTAATTTTAAAACAAAATAAAAATTATAAAACTTATATTTTTTAATTTGGAGTTTCATCGAAAAACAATTTCAAAATTCAGTAAAAAATTATCCCGATCCCAAGATATTAATTTACTTGCTACTTATAAATGAAGAGCAGAACAAAAATGATGATGATTGGATTACAAGATACTTCTTTACTGGAGGAACTATGCCTGCCGCAAATCTACTTCTTTATTTCCAAGTAAGCTTCATTTGTTCTTTTAGAAAACAAAAAATGAATAATAGAACACACAATTTTGTTCAATTGTAATTGAATTCTTTGGTGATGTGTGAAGGATGATGTTACTGTTGTAAACCATTGGCTGGTAAATGGGAAACACTACGCACAGACCAGGTTTATTTATACTCATACAAATAAATATATTATATAAATTATTGATATATGTACATATATATACATATATAGGGTATTTAAGTAAATTGCTGGAGGCTTTCTCCAGGGGAGAAACTTCCTACCTACGGAGTCCCAAATAGAACAGTAACCGTATTACACTATTAGTGAAGAAAAATTAATTTGTGTTGCAGTGAAGAGTGGCTCAAAAGAATGGATAAGAACATGAGTTCCATCAAGCCAATTATGGAATCAACGTATGGCAGAGATTCAGCTACTAAATGGACTGTATATTGGAGAACATTTTTCATAGCTGTAGCAGAACTTTTTGGATACAATAATGGCGATGAATGGATGGTTGCACACTTTCTTTTCAAAAAGAAAGCCCGAAACCATTTTTCCCTTGATTTGTCATTTGACTAGGATTTAAAAGCGAAACAAACTGTATTTTATTTATTTATTATTAACAGGGAAAACAAACCGTTCAACTAGGCTGAATACTTCAATAATTATTGTACATACTTTTATTGATAAATTAGTTTTATTTGGTTGTCTGCCTATTTTCTGTTACAAAGCGAAGAAAATGGATCATCTATATACCATTACCTCTATATATATCTCTAATCAATTCTCTCTCTCTCTCTTAATACATCTTCAATAAAAGGAATAACATTACATCAGATAAATTTTTTTATTGAAAATATCAAAATTAGTCAACAAATCGACGTAATAATTTTCCTCTTTAAAAATATGAAAACGAAACCTCATTTGAGAGGTAAGATAAATACAATTTTTTTAATCTATTTTGAAATCTTTAAGGAACAAATTGCGAGTTTTGGAAAACAACCACCATTAAATTTGAATTACATTCTAACCAAATATTATGTCATCGTTTTTCAAAAGTTATCTCGGTCATCAATATGACACTCATTAGCTCCACAAAAAACTATTCAAAAACTATCATACATATTATACACGAATATTATACACGAGACAAATGTTAGATTTGTTTGAAATTTAAGAAAAATAAAAAATTAATAGTGATTACATCATTTGATACGCAACAATTATATTGATAAAATAATTATTTCTTTATGTATTTTTTCATTAGTTAATTAGATGATTTTGAAGATTATTTGAGTTGTTTATACCAATCATATTTAATTTTATTTAATTTTTCTCTTTCCATATTTTACAATTAAATATATTTTATGTGTGGTAATTAAGAGCGGGAATATGTTAGGTCAAGTCGGACTTTATTTAAGTAGGTTAGACATCTTAAAATGATTAAAATATAAGTTTGACCTATTATTTGTTGAAGATTTTATTTTAAGTTTTGATCTGACCTTTTTAAAAGTTCGGTTTAACCTATTATTTTATTAAAAAGGCTATTTTAATTTGTGTTAAGCATTTTAAAAAATACATTTTGTTTATCTCTAAAAAAGTTATTGGTCAATAAAAAATCTAGCTTTTGTTGAACTAGTACAACTATAATATCCATTTTCCCCCACTATTCGTTGCATACTTTATTTATAATGAACAAATATAAACAAAATAAAAGAGTTAAACACAATCGTCAATTTTATAGCAAAATGATTTTGAGAGAGAAGAATAAGTATATATGTCGTGAAGGGAAAACAAAAAAATAGGTTTTCAATTTTTAATAGAGTATTTTATTATAAAAATATAGAGAGAGTTTTTGTTAAAAAATTATTAGGAGATTTTTATTTTATTATTACTAGACTTATATATATATATATATATATATATATATATATAAATCTTTATATATATATATATATATATATATATCAGTCGGTATGTCAGATTTAATAGGTTTTTAGCGAGCTTAAGCCTGACCTATTTAAATAAATAAACTTTTTAAAATATTTGAACTTAATTTTTTTACTAAATGAGTCAAGGTTGAGTTAAACTTTTAATAGGTGAAATCATATACCTCTCTTGGATAACATAACTTATTTTTATCTCTAACCGCAGGAATAATATTGCTATATATTTTCAAAAATTTGTAAAATTTGGGATGTCAAAAATACATATTAACTTAAATTTGTTTCAAAAATACATATTAACTTAAATTTGTTTCAAAAATAAAATCCATCCATTTGATAAAAATCAATGTTTTAAAAATTTTATAACATGAAACACAAATAAACCAAAATATAAGCAAAAACCTAGAATTAGACATTAAGTAGTTAATAAATTTTAGTTAAGAACAAATCATCTGAGACAATTCGAATTTAAATCCTGACTCAAATAACTCTTAATTATATTTTATTTTTCTTCCGAGAGAACTTTAAATTGTTAAGACATCATTCTTATGAAAACCAGAAACTTAATAAAAATAAAATATATAAAAAAATGGTAAGTAAAAAATTGATGTATGTAAATTAATTTTTACATATATTTCATTATAGAAGTAATATTTATTTTAAAGACATCATCACTAAATTTGATTTTGCTTTTTAATGCGATATATTTGTTTTTTCAATTTTACCTCCTCTAAATTTAATATTTTTTGTGCTACTTTTCTAAAAACAATTGTATGTACTATTCTACTATATATTTATGTCAACAATTAATAACAAATATTATATTTCTCATTTAAAACATGTTTCCTTTGAAATATTTTTCTATCTTAAATTATTATTTGTTATTTTATAATATTTATTATTTATTTCCAAATATTACCCTTTTTATTAAAGTGGTTACAACTAATTTTTATCATAAAGAGCTTTATATTGCTCTCAATGCAATAATATATATTTAGTTTTCTATAAAGATATTTTTAGCATCAAAAGATATTTCCAAACTCCAAAGAAAAAAAAAAAGACAAAAAAAATTCGGTTCCAGTGGAAAAATAAAAATAAAACAACTACTAAAAAGATAAGGTGTTATAGTAGAAACCAAGATTACCATCACATGTCTGTGTACTGTTATTCTTACCATTACCACAAATAACAAAACAGACACATAAGAAAAGTGTGGTGTGGTGGTTGGACTTGAATTGAAACAATGGAAGGGATGATGCAGTTACCATACAAGACGACGGTGAAGCTGATGCTTGGTTCACTTGAGCGTAATTTGCTCCCTGATGCTATCATAAGAAGATTCACACGTTTGCTTTTGGCTACTCGTCTTCGCTCTGGTTACAAATCTTCCTCTCAACTTCAGCTCTCTCATCTTCTCCAATTTGTACATTGTACTTCTCCTTCTCTTTTTCTCTTTTCTTCTATATTGATCTTCCCCATTTTACAACCACTTATGAAAATGAAAGCTTAGGAATTTGTTATAGAACATGATCTTTGATTTAATGGTTGATATGATACTCTTTCAGCTTTACAAGAGTTGCCTATTGCAGTCAATACTGATAAGCCAAAATCTCAACATTATGAATTACCAACCTCTTTCTTCAGGCTGGTTCTTGGAAATAATCTCAAGTACAGGTAGTACTTTTGAGTTTTTTTGTTTTGGTTAATTATGTTAATTTTTAGATCTTGTAAGTTATAAAATTTTGTTTTTTTCTTGCACCAACAATTTAACAATTTTTAGTCTCCATAAAATCAAAATAAATAAAAACAAATAGTCTCTACCTTTGAGTTCCTTACCTCTCATGACTTTGTAATCATTCTCTCATCTAAATAATTTTTATTACACTAAAGTCACCCATCACTAAATTATTGGAACCATTTTCAAACATTATTGGAACCGAACACTGTAGATACACTTTATATGTTATAATAGAAGTTTATGCAAAAAATTAGGTTAAAATTCGATTTATAGTTCCAAATTTCCGTTTTTTTTTTTATAGTTTGTTTTGGATTTTCCAAATTCCATTTCTAATATCAGAGATTAATCCTGTTGACAGAAAATTTTGTGAGAATTAAAGGTCAAAGAAATGTTTTATAGAGACTATTTTTTTTTTATTTAAAAATTTATAGTAATTAAAAGCAACATACTTAACCAAACATTTTTAAGATAAAAGTGGCTATGCTGTACTAATTAAGGTATACACTATACAGGAGTCAAAGCTGAAATTGACAGAAGTGTATAGATTCTTTATAAACAAATCCTTATTTTAGCTTTCTTTCTTTTTGTTCTCTTGGGGTTTAACCCCATCTTTTTCACCAAGACTGTAAGATGGATGCAATTAATTGGTTGGCAATGTCAAATATTTGCATAAAGACATATAGTAAAATATGCACATAACCTTATGATTTATGTAACATTCCTATATGTATGAATTGGTGCAGTTGTTGTTATTTCTCTTCTGCCTCAAAGACACTAGAAGATGCTGAAGAAGAAATGTTGAAACTGTATTGCGAGAGATCAAACCTGGAAGATGGTCATACAGTTCTCGATGTCGGATGCGGTTGGGGGTCATTGACATTATACATTGCCAAGAATTACAGTAATTCCAGGGTTACCGGAATCTGCAATTCCACGACTCAAAAAGCTTATATTGAGGAGAAATGCTTGTATATTTCTTGATATTGTATCATTTACTTCAGACATTGTGCAAGTCATATAGTTTATACTTATTTAATTCTATATTATATGATGATCAAAATGACTTTATTCCATTGCCCTCTTGTCAGGGAGCTGCAGCTGCAAAATGTGGATATCATTGTTGCAGACATTAGTACATTTGAAATGGAAGCTTCTTATGACAGAGTATTTTCCATAGAAATGTTTGAGGTTAGATTTTTGGGTAAATAATCTGCATTGTTGAAGGTGTGTAATGTTAAATTTGATTCAGTTTTAACCTTGACACAGCATATGAAGAACTATAAAGATCTTCTCAACAAGATATCCAAATGGATGAAAGAAGATAGCCTTTTATTTGTTCATCATTTCTGCCATAAAGCATTTGCCTACCACTTTGAGGTGAATTTCTTATAATGCTTTAGCTATCTCAGTTTCGTAGTTGTTTTTGCTTGTAATATTCGTCGATACCTTAATAAGACTAATCGAGTTCTCAAAGATACTATTCATTTACTTACTGTTACTTGCTACTTATAAATGAAGGACAACAATGAAGATGATTGGATTACAAGATACTTCTTTACGGGAGGAACTATGCCTGCAGCAAATCTACTTCTTTATTTCCAAGTAAGCTTATATTACATACTGTAGTTTGTACCAGCTTTGTTATTTTCCAACGGTGTTGCAGAATCCTATTAAATATTTCCTGTGTTTTCCTATAAGATAAAAATGAAGAAAAATTCTAAAGAAAAAATGTTTACTTTTTATTTTTAGAAAACAAAACAAAAAAATGAATAAAAGAACAGAAGCAAACACACCCTTTATATCTCGTCGTGATTTTGCTCACTTGTAATTGAATTCTTTGATGACGTGTGAAGGATGATGTTTCTGTCGTCAACCATTGGCTGGTAAATGGGAAACACTATGCACAGACCAGGTTGGAATATGCTAAATTGCTCAATATGTTGTTATATTCCATCCATAGTTTATTTGTTTATATAGCAAGTTTGAAATGTATTACTGAAGCAAAAATGAATTTATGTTGCAGTGAAGAGTGGCTCAAAAGAATGGATAAGAACATGAGTTCCATCAAGCCAATTATGGAATCAACATATGGCATAGATTCAGCTACTAAATGGACTGTCTATTGGAGAACATTTTTCATAGCTGTAGCAGAACTTTTTGGATACAATAACGGCGAAGAATGGATGGTTGCACACTTTCTTTTCAAAAAGAAATGAAGAAAGCCGGAATCATTCTTCTCTTGGTTTGCGATTTGAGTATGGATTTAAAAGGGAACAAACAATTCAACGAGGCTGAATACTTCAATATTTATTGTATACTTTATTGATAAACTAGTTTTATTTGGTTGTCTGCCTATGTTTTTGTGATAAAGTGAGTTTTCACTTGGAAAATAAATATCACCAGAGATCAATGCCAAATGGCCTTTGTAGTTGAAAATGAAGGTGAATGAACAAAATCTATTCTAGTATGGTTGGTACATCACACAAAATAGCAAGTTAAATCCAGAATAATCCATTTCAAAGACTGGGTGGACTTAGGTGGAATCATTCAAACTTGAACAAAATTGCAAATCTATGAGTGAGTAATTAATCTATGGAGTTTTCTGCTAGAACTCTATATTGAAAACCTGTGTGGAAAAGTGAAATTCAATCTAAGCTGTTGTTAATCATTGATCCATTGTAACTCTAACAAGATCTGTTTTGATGTCAACCCACCACAAACAGTCTTGTCATGAATTACAGGTTTTATTGAACTGGGATTCTGTTTGTAATGTCTTGTTCTTTCAACCTGTCCGGTAACTTGTGAATTGTTGACTGACTTGATCCTTGGTTTATTGACTGCCAACAACTTATTTCAAGTCATCCTCACTACAGAATTGCCACTTCGTGGATGAACCTTGACAGGTTTTTTAAGTTTAAACATTATTTTTGCATTTGTTGAACTCGCACAAGTTGAGTTTTCAAATACTCCAAGTGTTTTATGAGTAACTAACTCAGTTTGAGAAAGGTGTCTTCAATGAAAAGCTTAATTAAACTTATTATATATATAATAACTTCCATATATACTAATGATAACAAGAAAAATAAATTGCGGTGATGTGCACTCATTTCAACATTTTGGTGCCTAATATATTGCATTTGGTTGGAGCAAAATGCCACAACTTCGAGGGTGCAGGGCTGTTTCAAAGGAATTTCCATTCTAGGTTTTATGTATTATTGAACATCAATTGTTTTTGTTTCTCCTACTGAGGAGGAAAGCTTTGCTACCACTAATTGCATTTTCCCCTTTTCCTTTTTATAAAACTTTGCTTTCAAATACAAAGAACAAAAGGAGCATTCAAAAACTTCCCACATTATATCCACACCTTTCATAAACTGAGGCCTTAACCATACATGAAAGAGTTCTGTCGTCTAAATTTTTATGGCCTTAATATAAAGAGTTCAAGACTCGGGAATGTAACTAAAAGATAGCCACGAAATCATGCAGGAAAAATAAGCAAACACAAATGCAAAATAATTGTCGCCGGTTCCATTATCAAAACTATTTATGCCATGTTAAGGACTTTGTATTTGGCTACATTTTGCACCAAATAGCACATTGTAGAAGCTATGCTATAACATCTCTATAGCCGCTTTTTCTATACCAAGGACTCACCCTAAGTTTCTATGAATCTATCATAATTCAAACAACAGAATGTTCATAAGCTACTAAATTGATAACCGATTCTCTGTCATTCGCAGCAAAAATGGGATATGCTTACGGTTCGAGTTACTGAGAAGTAGCATCGGCACTGTCACGAACAACAACGTTTTCAGCTTCTAATAAACGAATCATATGCTTATCTTCCAAATGCTCCTGAAGAAAAATAGAGAGTAATACTGAAGAAACGGTAAAAGAATAAAAGGCATAAGAGTAATTAATCAAAGACTTACAGAAAGGCAAGCTTTGTATTTTTGCCATTCGGAAATACATTCTTCTTTGTCATATTGACCCTTAACGAATTTCTCCGTATACCACCTTTAAGAAATGAAATTAGGGTTTAAGGGAAGAAATATATATAATTAATAATGGAAAAGAGTATTTTATGAAAGAAAGAAACCTGTGGAAGCAATTGTGGTATGCGTCTCTAAGAAGGGAACAGGGAGAGGTTGAAGTGGAAGGCTTGGAACCTCTCTTCTCTCTCATTTCAAACCAACTTGCGTCTAACGGCGGACATCTGTGATAAAAAGGGGGGCTTATAGGGTGGATTACTAGAGTCTGGTCTATCAGTGCACCATTAATTTTAAACTTTGCAATATGTTATGGAAAATTGCAAAATGCTCCATTTACATTTACTTTACACCTTAAAAAAGATGAAGTAACAGAGTGTGTATGCTGGCAATGGCACTCCGAACTTTATTTTTATAAAAACAACCTATAGAAAATATTTGTATTTAAGAATTTTTAGTAATTATATATTATTTTTTATTGGATTTAATCTAATTGTTTAAACAGCATAAAAGAAAATAGTGTTTAAAAAAATATTATTTAAAAAAATGCTTATTTTAGTCAATTAAAATAAAAGTTAAATTACATTTTAAATATATTAAATTATCTTTAAGTTTTAATTTAATCAGTTTTGTTCGTTTCATTTTAGTTTTTGAGTTGTAATTGTTAGACATAAAATAACTTAAGAAAGTAAAATGAAATGAAAATTAATTAATTAATCATAGTAAAATTTAAAAATAACTTAAGAGATATCAAATTTTAAAAATATCAATTCACTTTCATTTCGTCGCCTTTTTATGATAAGAGGGACTTAAAACAACACACTATTTGTGGATTTTATTTGATTTGATTTAGATTTTGTGAAAAGAATATCGTAAAGGCACAACCAAACTAACTAAATATATTTTTAGTTTAAATATTTTCCTCTCCAAAAAAGTGAACCATGACAATTCATTATAAATGTTTCTAACTCCATATTTTTTCGAACTTATTTCGACTTACAATTCGATTCTCCTTCTCTGTTAATGCATTTACAAATTTGTTGTGTTTATATTTATAAATAAAAATTCTATTATACACGTTTCGAATAAAATAACATAGAATAAACTTATGAAGAGAAAAATCTTATATACAATATAATGTTATATGTTTTGATTTATCGATTAAAATTTTGAAATTTTGACATTGGCACGAGAAGTTTTTATATATACTACGGTTCCCATGAATCACTATTTGAAAAGTATTTAAAATTTTAATAACCATTAACATTGTCTCTTAGAAGTAGACTTTAATGATATTTTTATTTTCACGACTAAGATAATAACTTAAATTATATCATTTTGATAAAAATAAAGACAAACAAATATGTATCTCTTATTTAAACGACATCAATTAAATCGCTATTATATCTATAAAAACGATGAAAACCATTAATTGTTACTTCAAAATAATATCTTGAATTGTCAACAAATTTTTCAATAACATTTAAGTATTGATTCTTAATATAACTTGTTTTGCTAGTGTATATATATATATATATATATATTCACAAAATTTTATCATTTGAGTCAGAAAAAATGACATTCTTAATTTCACATATAAATGAATGTAATTACTCTAAAGTGGACAACTCGCTCTAAAGAGTAAACTAAGTGATATCAACCATTAAAAATAGATATTATAGCTATATCGTAACTAATCATGTTTTTGTTATAATAACCTTTGATTTTTATGATCTAACGTGATGTTAATGGGTCACTTGGCAAACAAAATGTAGAACAAGTTATACTTCATCACTTAAATGTCAATATCAAATTTCTTAAAACTTATAATAATTACTTAAGTTGAATGAAGTGGTTAATGAATCAATATAATAAGATGTCAACATTAATGAGAAACAACTATATCTTTGGATGAAATACTGCTATAAGACTTTCATAGTTAGTGAAAAAGTATCAAATGATTATTTGAAAGCGAGTTCTTCATAATATTTAAAATACAGTAATAGTTATACTTTTAATACATCATGATATTTGCGATATATTAACAATGAAATTATTGTTGGAGGTAGAATATTCGGTGAGAATAATTATATTGGATTAGATATCACAAAATATTTTAGGTTCTTAACATGTGGGAGAATTCACTTCATGATTCTAAACTAGTAACTTATGCTTTGACAAGGAGGAATGGACTGAAAGTGTCCAAATTAATTAAATAATTTTTAAATAATAATTATGTGTTTTTTTTTAACTTTATACTATTTTAAAAAAATTAAATATATTATAATTTTACATGTTCAATCTCTAATATGCATCTTTAAGAAATGTAATTGAGAGACTATTTCGTATATTTAAATCGCGAATCACGAAATTCAATTCCGTAGAAACATTAGCACGTCAGTGAGAGGGAGCGACGTGGTAATGGTTACTTCAGACAGAGAGTAATCATTTGCAAGTTTATTTTTTTAGTTGAAACTTGCAAGTTTCCTTTTTTGAGAAATTGCAATTTATTTATATCACAAATAAATAGGTTTGATTTATACTAAATCACTTGGATTTATCTGCAAAACAAAAACAAAAGCAGTGTGAATCTGTGGGTCGCACTGCATCATCAGAAAACGATGGATCAGTTCAAAGGACAACCTCGTCTTCCCAAATTCGCCGTTCCTAAACGTTACGACATTAGGCTCAAACCCGACCTCATCGAATGCCGTTTTTCAGGTTCCGTCTCCGTTAATCTCGACATCGTCATCGCCACCACTTTCATCGTTCTCAATGCCGCTGAACTATCCGTCACTAACGACTCCGTTTCATTCACCAATCGCGATTCGTCTAAGGTTCTCTCCCATTTCTCAACTCTTTCATTTTCGTCAACTCTCGATTCCTATTTGTTTTGTTTTTTCTATATAGTTTGTTTCTGATTTATAATTGATGAACGTCCTATTTAGGTTTTTAAACCTTCTAGAGTTGAATTGTTTGAAAATGATGAAATTCTGGTATTGGAGTTTCCGGAGGAAATACCTGTTGGATTGGGTGTATTATCTATTCAGTTTGAAGGAATATTGAATGATAAAATGAAAGGTTTTTATAGAAGGTAAATCTTTCTCTTCCTTTGCAAAATGATTTTTTGTTTACATTTTTAAATTGATTGTTTGAGATCCCTATTGGTTATATACTTGTATTATATATGCAGTAAATATGAGCACAATGGTGAGAAGAGGAATATGGCAGTTACACAGTTTGAACCAGCTGATGCTAGACGATGCTTTCCTTGTTGGGATGAACCTGCTTGCAAGGTTTATCTATTCATTCTCTTTTTAATGGGCCTTTTCTTAAAGCACTCGCAACAGTAGGTCACGAGAAAATATTTGAATAATAAGGTCCTGTATACTTTTGTAAAAACATTTTCTATTTTTACTTTTCAAAATTTATGTTAGTTTAACTTGCTGACAAGGTGATAAGATGAAATGCTAGCTACTGATGACACATATCTAGAAATAATCAAAACAATTCTTTTGGTATTTTTATTTGTTATAAAATTTTCACTTCAAAAGAGTCTCTTACCTTCTTGTTAGCACTTAACAAGTAAAACTAACACAAAATTTAGAAAATGAAAATATAAAATGTTTTCACAAAGAAAATGGGGCATAAGCTTCTTTTTGGTTCGTGGTTTTGGTGGTAAGGCCATAACATTCTAGTTACTTTAACAAATGATAAATATATTGAGGTTGGGCTCACTATTCACCGGTTTTAATCTTGCAGGCTACTTTCAAGATCACATTGGATGTGCCTTCAGACCTTGTAGCTCTCTCCAACATGCCCATTGCTGAAGAAAAAATTGATAGAAATCTCAAAACAGTTACATACCAAGAATCACCAATCATGTCTACATACTTGGTTGCTGTTGTTGTTGGTTTATTTGATTATGTGGAAGATCATACTTCCGATGGTAAAATCATGTTGCTATGCACATTTTAGTTATTGACCTATTTTTAGTACCGATTTTTGTATTTCTTCTAACTCGAATTCAACATATTAACAGGGGTCAAAGTCCGAGTGTATTGTCAAGTTGGTAAGGCAAACCAAGGGAAATTCGCACTTGATGTTGCTGTGAAAACTTTGGGACTATACAAAGAGTAAGTATGGGCCTATTACATACCAAGAATCATGAATCATGTCTACATACTTGTGTTATCTATTTCCTCAGTCATCTAACTGTGATAATCAACAGTTACTTTGACACTCCCTACACACTGCCAAAATTGGATATGATTGCAATACCTGATTTTGCTGCTGGAGCCATGGAGAATTATGGCTTGGTTACATACCGGGAGACTGCTTTACTCTATGATGATCAGAATTCTGCTGCTGCTAACAAACAGAGGGTGGTTTTCTTTTTCATAAAATTGCTTTAGTCTTGGTGGCTTAAATTCCCCAATCTCAATTTCAAAACTAGTATTTTTTATTAATAACTAGAGGACGGAAAATATTTCTAACATTCTTTGGTTGCTGTTAAGGTTGCAATTGTTGTAGCTCATGAACTAGCACATCAGTGGTTTGGCAATCTTGTTACAATGGAGTGGTGGACACATTTATGGCTGAATGAGGGTTTTGCAACATGGGTAAGTTGTGTGGCTCACATATCACTTTGTTACCATTACAGAGCCTTCTTCTTCTTCTTTTTTTTTTTTTTTGCTTTTAAATTTTAATATTCTAACTATAACTAATTGATAATTTCCTTTCATTGTTGCATCTTCTTCTTTTGGTGTGGTCAGGTGAGTTACTTGGCAGCTGATGGCTTGTTTCCTGAGTGGAAAATATGGTCTCAATTTCTTCATGAATGTACTGCGGGTCTTAGGTTGGATGGGCTCGCAGAATCCCACCCGATTGAGGTAATGTGTAGTCTTTCAGTTTTTCATGAGTTTGGTCTATCTCTCATAAGGGATTTGGCTCATTTTATTTGATCTGGAATATTATGCATATTAATTGATATTATGCATATTAATTTTCTATGTAATTTTATTCTTTATACCACTGGTTATATAATATCAATATATATCATTATATTGTCCATTGGAAGTTAATAAACTATCCTATCCTATCATATATCGTCTATTTAAATATTTGTGAATTATTTTTGTAGGTGGAGATAAATCATGCACGCGAGATTGATGAAATATTTGATGCAATAAGTTATAGAAAAGGTGCATCTGTGATTAGGATGCTGCAAAGCTATCTTGGCGCTGAATGCTTTCAGGTCTTTACTTGGCCTCTTTCCACTTCTATAAAATACTGTTAATAAGGCATTTTTTCTATTCAATGACTCATAGGCAGAGGCAGTTTATATTAGGATTTAAAAGACTTTAAGAAGTATATATTAGATTATGTGTACATTAAATTACATCTAAACTAGGTTATGACCAAGTTATATTGCACCGTTTGTGATTAAATTGTACACACTGCTTTTTATGTAACCAGAGGTCACTAGCTTCATATATAAAAAGGCATGCTTGCTCAAATGCTAAGACTGAGGATCTATGGGCTGCACTTGAGGAAGGATCTGGTGAACCTGTGAATAAGTTAATGACGTCATGGACAAAACAGCAAGGATATCCTGTTGTAACTGTTAAAGTCAATAATCAGAATTTGGAGTTTGATCAGGTACCATTGCATCCAGCTTTTTTCGTTAGTTCCATCTTGTAATTATTATTGTTGAGAAAATCCATTATATATTATGTAGTATAACCTGTGAGCCTTGTATGTTTATTGGCAGTCACAATTTTTGTCAAGTGGTGCTCAAGGGGAAGGCCATTGGATTATTCCAATAACCCTATGCTTTGGCTCATATGATGTCCGCAAGAATTTCCTCTTGCAAACAAAAACGGAAACACGTGATGTTAAAGAGTTACTGGGTTCCCAGATTGCTGACAAGGGTGGAAATTCTTGGATTAAACTTAATGTGGAGCAGGCTGGTTTCTACAGGGTGAAATATGATGAACTGCTTGCAGCTAAACTTAGACATGCAGTGGAGAAACAGTTGTTATCTCCATCAGACCGGTTTGGTAAATTAGATAATCTCTTGTCAATTTAGTTCCAATGGTAGAAGAGGAAAAAGATTGATAACTTGTGAGTTATTATTTTTGTCAGGAATTTTGGATGATACATATGCACTTTGTATGGCTGGCAAAGAATCATTGACCTCCTTGATTAACTTGATGGGAGCTTATAGGGAGGAAGTTGATTATACTGTGCTGTCTAACCTGATTTCTGTAATGCTATCTTCCTAATATCGCTCATTCGTTACTTACGTTATTTATTGGATCTAATTTCATTTCTTTTATTTTACAGATAAGTCATAAAGTTGGATCTATTGCAGCTGATGCAGTTCCAGACTTACTAGATTATTTCAAACAGTTCTTTGTTAACCTTTTCCAGTTCTCTGCCGAGTAAGTTCATTTGTGATGTAGTTAATATTTTTTTTCAGAATTTGAGTATATCTGCTGCAACGTTCCTGTTTATATGTTTGCAGGAGGCTCGGTTGGGATCCTAAACCAGGTGAAAGTCACGATGATGCATTGCTGAGAGGAGAAATTTTGACTTCCCTTGCCGAGTTTGGGCATGATCAGACACTGGATGAAGCAAGCAAGCGGTTTCAAGCATTCTTAGAAGACAGAAATACTCCACTTCTTCCACCTGATATAAGAAGGGTTTGCTGCAGCATCATTTAAATGTGTGGAATCTCCTTATGAATTCTTCTTTTGATGATTATTGTAAATGTTGGCAGGCAGTTTATGTGGCTGTAATGAAACGGGCAAGCAAATCTAACCGATTGGGTTATGAATCCCTTCTGAAAGTATACAGAGAAACTGACCTTAGTCAAGAGAAAACACGTATTCTTGGTAATGTAATATCTTCAATGAGAGCATAACATGATATTAAGTCTGGATACTAATATTTTTTATGCTTGTAGGCTCACTGGCTTCTTCACTTGATCCAGATCTAATTCTTGAAGTTCTTAACTTTATGTTATCTTCCGAGGTATCTAATTTTCAGATATTGCTTAAAGTCGTAATACACATACATAATTACGTACAAAAGTTGGCATATTATAATTATTAGTTTGGAGATTGATATGCTGTCATGTATGGACAAGGTTCGGAGTCAGGATGCTGTTTTTGGACTTGGTGTCAGTCAGGAAGGAAGAGACGTGGCTTGGGCGTGGCTTAAGGTATATAGACAACACATCACAGTACTGATGCTATTTTATGTCTAAATTTTTTACAACTATTATATGAAGCCTTTTGAAGAAAAAACTGATGGAGATCATGTTTATTTTCTATCAGCGTTTTTCCTTTCTATCATCATGTTCTTATAGTTCTCTTTTATTATTATACAGGAAAATTGGGAACACATCTCAAAAACATATGGTGGTGGATTTTTAATAACTCGCTTTGTCAGTGCAGTTGTCTCACCGGTTAGTCTCCCACCCCTTCTCTATATGCTTTGTTCCATTAGTTTTCTTAGCCCGCTTGAGAATGCTCAATTATCGCTAATTCCATTCTTTTTCATTTTGTTTTCCGTTGGTGCAGTTTGCTTCACTTGAGAAGGCCAAGGAAGCAGAGGATTTCTTTGCTAGCCATCCTATGCCATCCATTGCTAGAACTTTGAAGCAGAGCCTTGAGCGCGTGAATATAAATGCAAACTGGGTTCAGAGTGTTCAGAATGAGAAAAGTCTTGCTGATGCTATAAAGGAGTTGGCATACAGGAAATACTAGGCCATGCTTCCCCTTGTTTGACGTGCAGTTTCGTATCATATAATAATGGTTGTGACCTTATGACTTTCTCCATTCTGTCGCATTTGTGTCGCTCAAAGGCATGGCCTCGAGCTTGGCCGGCTGCTGATCTATAAAAATTGGTTAAATATCTTTCATGTGTTCAAATTTTGCTTGCTATATAAATGGTCAAGTTTATAACTGTCATGTCAGTCTCTTTCCTCTTTTGTGTCCATTCTCTTACACTCCTCTCATGAACACCATCTCGGAATGAGCAGGAGACGACACCCACTTTGCACTCTGTATAGAACTTGCAGTACAAGTTTTGAACCATCATACTCTAACATTCCTCTCTTGAATCTCAAGATGGGTGAAATTCATAAATTGAGAAAATGATATGCATGAAAATGAGATAATTGTTGTTTGAAAACCATGAAAATGAAGTGATGGAATACAAATGAATAGTAAATCGTTAAAGCGAATTTTAACATAATAAGTAACAAAATTAGTTGCAATTAGCCAAATGTTTAACTAATTAATAGAGTTTATTCTGTACATACATGATAAGTCTCTATAAGGTGGATTACTTTCAGAAGAATGCATTAGTATTAAAGACCGTGAGATATATAGTATTAATTTAATACCCGTTGAAATGTCAGATTGCTTGCATTTCAATATATAGCAAATTATTCCATGAAGAAAATGACATGTTACGTGTAATATCCTTCTTCATTCTTGTTGCTTTCAAATTAATGAGAATGGCAAGAAAATTCACAACACCCACTTTCCTGTCTGCATTTATTTTGCTGTTGGATCTGTCAAAGTTTCCAAATCATTGTGCAAAGAATGATATCAAATCGATAGCTTATTCGCCAGAATTGTCTAGTCAGCATCACTGTGGCAACAGATGGTTCTACTAGTACAAATATCTTTTGCTGTCAGCAAGTGATGCTTATGAAAATGAGATAAAATTCTAGTTATTTCTAAAAAGGAAATAAAGACGAAAACCCATATCATGGGTATCATTTTTAATTGATGCAAAACATAAAGTAGCAGAGTTTAATGACAACTTTTGTCTTGGCAGGTAGAAAGTCATATATCAATTGCAAAACAGGGCAGAAAAATAATAGATATCAATATGCTATCGCGTAATTCTATTACCCCAAAAAGTAAGGTGGCGAAGTTTAATGACAACTCTTGTCTTGACAGTTCGTAAGTCATTTTCATCCACTTTTATTTCTATTGCAAAACATAAAAGCATGTCACAACCAGACATGTAGGACCTTTTTATCTTGTCCATGCTTGCGGCAATCAAAATCAAAACTGCAACATTCTTGGATATTTCTAGTCATCAATCACGGCCACTTAAAAACTTAATAATGCTGAATACCTGAGAAACATTGCTGCACCACATGCATGCTGAATATCTGAGAACTTGGTAAATAAAATATCTTTCGTTATCTCCAAAGATCTTTTTACTTGTTAGAAAGGAAGAAGGAATGCAACAAGATGCAAGTAGGCTAAAAAAGATAAGTGTTTTTGTGTTCAATTATCCGAACAAATTTCAGAAACCTAATGATATACGATAAGATAGTGAGGCATAATAGAAGATTCTGACTGAAAATCATATTTGAAAACCACAATGACAAATATCTACCACCTTTTTATAAACAGCATAGGCAAAAATTGTATGAAGTAAATACCTCACAGAGATTTTGTTCTCTTTAGAAGGCGTAATAACAAATACAATATGTTGATGCTTAGAGGTGCACAAAATAAGGAGTAAGATCCTATATCTACAATAAGCAGCAATGATTTACATTAGTAATAACATCAAAGATAACATCACTGTAATTGTGGTAGAACGAAACTCTTAATCAATTGAGAGTTATAACGTAAGGGGAATTTATCGTTTAGTGCAGGGTGCTCAAATCCAGGTGCCTAGATGAAAAATTACTGAGCCAAACTATATTGGATTGTATTTTCCTTTTATATATTCAAACAACTAAGTACAGTTGATTAAACAAATTATGTTTTAGTCTTAAATTTTCGTTGAGATTTCAAATCTACCACAATTACAGTGATGTTGTCTTTGCTTCCTTTCTGTAGAGCACGGTTTGATAGGTACTCTGCAGCTGCTTGTGCGGCAGGATCAATTCCTTCTCCCCTTATCGAGGACAGCTCTGAGCCGTTTTTCTTGTGCCAGAGAAGTATGCGTCTCCGAGCCAAATCACACGCCTCTTCATTTGTCATGACATCCCACAAGCCATCACTGGCCAGAATGAGACACTCATCACCTTTTGCACGAGGGAGGAACGTAACTTCTGGTTCGGGAATAATCCACGGCTTCAAATATCTATCACCTGCACAACAATGATAAGCAGAAACATTCAGAAGAACTATCTTCCTAAGTATCACACAAGCCACAGTTGCAACTTGCAGAGACAAGCAAAAACTCAATTTATATATAACAATGTTTTTCAAATATAAGTAACCAAATAGAAACCTGTTCTGGACCGAAACTTCGAAGAATTATGAATTGTGTAAATAAATGATATGCATCACAATGATACGAAAGTACTCTAAAATTGCCATTTTCACAATCTTAATATGGACACCATTTCCATCGATTATATAAACTGTGCAACTGATGTCCACTTTTTCCATTCATAAACTAAGATGAATATAGATGCACTGAAAAGGAAGTCCTTGCAATCAATCATGCTCACTGAAAATAGAAACCACTAATTGAATTAATAGCATACCAATAGACCTTGACATTGCAAGAACCCCAAATACACGATGACCGTTCCATTGTATCACCTTGCCACCAGCTTCCTCGATTCTTGCATATTCATCATCTCGATTTGGCTACCATATTCACAACCAGACCATCAATTTCTTCTGATCAATCTAAAAACATTTTTCAAAGAATATGCAAAACTATAATTGGAGTTAGCTTACTTTATGATCTATAGATAACGCCATGGCTTCTTTTCCACGACATAGAACTGCTCTTGAATCACCACAGTTTGAAACTATGATATGAGACGAACAAACAATAGCTACAACAGCAGTGGAACCAACAGTTTCTGGTGCAACAGGTTCACAGCTAACTTTTCCCCCAACTTCAGCATCCACATTCAAAAAACAGTTAGTGAAAGCTTTTTTCCATTGATCTTGACAATCGGTGCTTCCAATTATTAGACGTTCCTTGACAAATTCTATTTCCTCTGCTAAGGCCAAATGCATTCGATCACGACAATAATTTGCCACCTGAAATAAGAAAAGGCAAGCTCAGTGATGCTAATCATTGGATACAAGAATCACATTAAAAACAAAATAAAACTTTACCTGAGAGCCACCATGGCCATCATAGACTCCAAAAAAATTAACTGTCTGTTGACTACAATACTTGTTCACTCGATCATATATTCGGTTACCTATTAGCATTTGAATAGGAATTTTTAACATCCGTGGTGCAATTCCAACGGCATCTTCCATCTCAGGTCTTTTTCCACATATAGATGTAACTCCCCAAAGTGGCGTACAATCCAATTCAAAAACACTCCGGCCGACTGTTCCACTCACGGCTTTATCAAGAGGCAGTTGATGAAGAATAACAGTAGTAGGCATCGAGACAGATCTAATGTCTGTTTTGTCTCCAAGGCTGACTGTTACAGCCACAAGGGGTTCACTCAAAACATCTGCCTCCACATTTGACTCGTCCAAACCAGGGGCAACAATTTTGACAGCAGAGATGCTCTTATCTATGACCATGGAACTCCTTGTCCCAAAATCTGAATTATCCTCAGAACTAATAAACTCATCTCTGCAAACACTACTACTCTCACTGGCTACCGATAGAGAAGTACTGTAAATAATCGGATCTCCATCCAATGATAACGAATCATCCTCGTCATTTTCGGGGGCTAATAGTTCGTCGCTAACAACTGAAGTGCTTATATTTTGGGATATCATATTCAACAACAGAATTTCCCCTTCTCTCCCATGCAAAGGTGGCTCAACTGTTGTAATACAAACTTCATCGTCTAGATTGTCACTAATATGATCTAGATTGTCACTAATATGATCCTCATCAGAACCTATAAAAGTATCAGCGGATATCGTAGTTATTGCATTTGATAACAACCCTGTATCTGTCATCAGCTTAAGTCTGGAAACATCCATGTGGGTAGCTATGGTTGGAATATCACACACTGAATTACCTGATCTTAATGGCACTGCAACCGACATCTACTCCATCAAAATCCTCGTCTAGGTAATTCTAAAATTTACCTTCCCTCCCTATTGAATGAGTCCCTCAATTATACTAGTGTTGTGTTGCATATGATTACGAGATGGAATCTAATCATATTATCATTGATTTCTCACTTGATTTTCTAATTGAAAACGCTCCCAGAATGTGACCCGTAGATTTTAAAAGACGATTTTCCATGTCTAAGATAAAACTAAAAGAGGAAGCAAATTCAACTATCCAAAGCATGGGCTGGTTAAAAGGTTGTGAAAGTGAAAGTCAGATCTTGCCAACAACAATGGATCCGAACTTCCATTCGGATTTCACAAAAAATGAGTACCCTACAGCCTTTCCAAGCACTACCATATTCTCATATGCATCAACTCTAGTGAAAGAGAAACGGCTTGAAAGTTGAAACTTGAAAGAAACAAATTTTACCTGTAAACAAAAGATTGCACCAAAAATATGATTAAATCCTACAAAAATTATAGATAGATAGATAGATAGATATACAGAGAGAGATCACCACTTATAATCAACACAAGAGTCAAGAAAGAAAGTGGGAACAAAAAAAGGTCATGAAAAAGAAACCCAAGAAAACCAAAGTCTCAAGAATAAAAGGAAAGCCTCTAAAAACAAAGATAGAAAACAGCAATCTTTTCACAAAACAGCACCAGTTACCTGGATCTGAGGTAACACATATCAGCCTTGTCCAGTGATAATAATTACACAATTAATGAAGAATGAAAAAAAAGGTAAAAGAATGAAAGAAGAAAAAAGATTTCAGTACCTAATTTTGCAAACCAGGTAGAATATTTTGTTTGTTGTTCGTATTCAATTATTCTCACTGTCCTGCT
>NC_021164.2:73487134-73537253 GCF_000331145.2 Cicer arietinum | reverse complement strand
CTGAATTGGAAAAAACAATCAATGAACAAAAAGCACAAGATATGGATTTCCCTTAATCCTAACCATTATTATTAAATAATAATAATAATAAAAAATAGGTCTTCCATATGATATATGATATCATAAACAACATATTTTATGTGTGCATACCTGGGTGGGTGAGTGGGTCGCGAGACTTGGAAGCGCCAGAGAGGAATTGTTGGAGAAGAGAGAGAGAGAGATTAGCAAAAAAAACTATTAAAAAAAGAAACCTTTTTTAATGAAAGGAAAATGGTTTGAAAAGAGAAAGGGAGTGAAAGGGCAATGGAAGTTGACACGTGTTAAATCTTGGGGAGCATGTTAAAGCATCTCCACCCATCCATGCATTCCCAATCTTCACTTCATTGTTTTATTTTGAATTAGCTCTACAAAAATGGAATTGTAGCGGGGCAAATTCTAAGGTAGAGAGTATTAAGATGATTTAATGTTCATCGATAATTAAAAATTATTTAAAATTAAGATATTGTTTGCACTTTGTGATTCAATTTTAATTTTTTTAAAAGTGATTTATAATTTATTAATTTTGTAAAAATTTAAAGTTATAAGAAAAATAAATGAGATAGAAGAAATGATAAATTTTGTAATTAAATAAGTATTTTTACTTATGATGTAATATGATAAAAAGGATATGTTGTAAAAGTTCAACCATAAAAAATTAATAATTTTTTGGAGATGAAAATATTATTATTAACCAAAGTATTTTTACTTTCTGATGTAATATGATAAAAATGATATGTTGTAATAGTTCAACCATAAAAAATTAATAATTTTTTGGAGATGAAAATATTATTATTAATCAAAATAAAACTGATCATTATTTAACAACTCTTTCAAGTTGAATTTAATTTTTATCTACGGTATTAAAATGTTACTATTTAATTGACATCTCGTCGACATTTTATCAAAAAAAAAAAAAAACTACAACTCTAGGACACAAAATACAAATTATGATTTAAGTGAAAAATTATATAATTAGAAATCCTAAACTTTATTTTTAAAGTATATAAATTATGTTGAAATTATTAAAATTATAATATTTTTCCTACACTTTTTTTAAAAAGTTGTATATTAATTATTTTTAATGTCTAAATAAATATTTAAAATTATTTGAATGATTTATCAATTATATTGCTAATTTTCATTAACATATTTTTTTATTTTTGTTTAAACCTAATAAGCTTGTTTGTTTATAATTGATGGTTGATTTGATTTTTAAGCTCTAGTTATTATGTTTTTATATATTTTATGATCATTTAATATGGTTGTTATATTTTAATAATTGAAATCTAAATAAAATATTTTGATATATTTATATTTATATTTTAATAGTTAAGTTTGTTATGTTTTTTAGTATTAGTTTTAACGTGGACTTATGAAATTAAATCGTGGTTATGTTTTAATTTTATAATTTATGATCATTTAAGAAAGATGGTTGTTACATTTTAATTAAAATATAATTAAAATATTATAATGTATTTATGTATAATGAATTATCAAGAATAACTAAATATGAAATTAAGTTTGTAACAAAAATTATATTTTTTTATTTTTAGTTTTTTAATCATAGAGATATATACAAAATTATCGTATAATGTAAAATAGATAGTGATTATAATTTAGAAGCTAAGGTTAGTTTTTTTTATTTTTTATTTATTTATTGTTTTATCATATAATTCCTTCACCACAATCATCTAATTCAAAGTGAAGATCATAAATATGGACAAATTATATATATTTTTTTAATTGTTTGTTATTTTATTTTTCCATTTTTATTAAGGAGTTATCTTATTTGAAACACGTCTGATCATAAGAATTAACAAATTGTATTTTTTTTAATTGTTTATCATTTTTTCTTTCGGTTTTTGTTGAGTATTTATCTTGTCTTCACTAATTTTTAAATTTATTTATTATTATTTATTTTTATACATGCATTAAGTTAAAAGAATATTGTTCAAATGTTGATCTAAAATGTAATAGAATTGTGCGAAGTTGCATGCTCAGATGTCATTGGGTTAATGCTTATTGTCGAATGTCTAAAAAATCAAATTTGCTTATGCTAATTGAAATCGTAAGCTTATGCTAATTGAAATCGTAAGTTTATGCTAATCAAATTTTCTCAAATAAGCTTTTGTCTATATTCAATTGTGCATTATATATATTATATATAGTTGAACTAAAAAACTAAAAGAATAAAATAATTAAAAATACTATAGAATTCAAAAGTATTCAATTAGTTTAACAATAGGTCTAAAAGAATATTAGTTAAAGAAAAACAAAAAATTTGTATCCAAAAGTTAAAAAATATCAAGCGTAAACATATTGAAAGTTGAGAAAAAAATTAAGAAAAGTACTAAGAAAATAGCTAAACTAGAAGAAATTGAGTTGTCCATATTAGATTAGAACTGAAAGACATACATAAAAAAAGAAGAAAAATAGAAGATGGATAAAATTAAGTGGAGAAAGAAAATGATTTGATCATAAACTTTAACTCAATTGATGAAGTCGCCGAATAGATTACACAATCTCCTATTTCACATTAATATTTAGAGGTGAGAATTGAGAAACCATGTTAGATTAAAATCGAAAGACATACATAAAAAAATAAATAGAATATGAATAAAAGTAAGTGGAAAAAGAAAATGACTTGATCATAAGTTTTGACTCAATTGAGGAAGTCACCAAAAAGGTTACACAATCTCACATTTTCAATTGATACTTGGGGTGGGTGAATTATTAGTCAATAACAAGCAACTTAAATAGAAATATGATTATTTAGATTTAACTTATCTAAAATGTGTTCTCCACCAAAGTTTAAGAAGGAATACAAAGAATGATTCTAAAAGATAACATTAGATATGCAAAGTCAGAAATGGAGGAACACTAAAAGTTGATTGTAATGAAAAGATGGTAGAATTATTTTTAGGATGAACTTTTGTGTGTGAGTTTTCAAAATATGTATATGATAATGTGTAAGATGCAAAAGCTAAATTGAGAAACATAAGATATGAGCTACTCTAGAAACATATGAAAATTGTCGCATACGAATTTAAATTAACACTCTTTAAAACCAAAGTCACATAAGAATATTAGACACTATTTGAAAATATAAGTTAACGATTTTTTTCTATTTTACGATTGAGATAGTGAAATGATCAATGTCTGTCGACGAATTAAGTTTTAAAAGATATATTTATTTTTTCTTAATTTTATCGAACTAACATAGAGTCATTGTCTCAACTCTAAAAATTCACAGGATTGTTAATTTATATTTTTAAAAAAATATTGACAATCTTCGTTATAGTGTCAAATAATCTTTAAACACCGAAATACGCATTAAAATCCATCTCGTAATCTATGCAACACAACACTAGTATAATTGGGGACTCATTTGGCTAAGCCATGTTTAAGTTGTGGAAGAAAACTCTGATTTGATCCTCTTACCGAATATACTATTGGAGAGGGGCTAAGGGATTTAAAATGTCAATAGAGAGTAGAATTATGTAACATATATATACATAATTATATGTGGAAAAAAAATTAACATATAAAAGGGGAGGAGAGGTGGTGAGGCTAGAGGTGGGGGTAGGGCCAATATGAGGAGATAATGGTTCCAAACTGGGAGGTGACAATGATGACACCATGGCACAGCAAAAAGTTAAGATGGAGATGGAAATATCATGTGTAAATGATCTTAGCATAAAATCATTGAAACCTTTCACCCCAACATATGATAATACTTACTTCACTTGTAGGATTAACTTATAAAAAAGGATAAAGATACATTAAATTTTAAAAGTAAAACCAACGAAATGAAAGGTGAAAAAATTATCAATTTTGCTCTTGTTTTAGAATAACTTATGGCCAAACATATAGTTTTAGAATGAACAAATATGAAGCATAACACTAAACAATATGCAAAACAAATAATAACTTATGACCAAAATATTAAATTGCAATAGTACAACTATATGTAAAAGATTTTTTGACTTTATATAAGAAAAAGTTACAACTTTGAAGATGCATTTTTTGTTTAAATTATTTTTATACTTTTATCTAAAAGTTTGTCTTTTTAATATTATTAGTAAATCTTTAATTTAAAATATTTATCTTTTAATATTATTAGTGAATATTTGATAATTCATAATTTTCCATAAGAATGTATATGTAAAAATAAAATAAAAAATTAAAACAATTGATGAATACATTAATTTTGATATTTTTTGTTATTTTATCTTATAAATGGAATCAGACTTAGTAATGTATACATATTGTCGGATAATCGTTGCTAGTCTAATGGTTGGGCGGTGCGCAAGGCACTCCATGGTCTTGGGTTTGATTCCTATGTATAAATCAGACCTTTAATAGTTGAATGGAAGGAATTATTTCTCAAAGAGTTGTAATCTTTCTTTTTCTTCAAGTGACACACATATGTTTCTATAAATTTTGTTATTTTGGACAAAATAAGAATATAATTTTTTATCATTGCTATCAACCTTGTCTCATCTATTTTTTTTTATATTCTAAGTCATCATTGCTATCAACCTTGTCTCTTTTTTAGTACATGAGTGAAATGTAAGAAATATTCTTTTAGAAAACAATATTGAAAGATACTTAGTGTATTAACATAAATCACATCAAAATTCTCCAAAGATTTATTCTATTTACATTTTATTGTTGTGAATAATTGAACATATAGCACAATGTAACAAACATGGGTTGAAATTCTCCAAGTACTATTTTTATCATCAACTTCATTGTTAAAGTGTTGCAACATTTTTACCAACAAAATTTAACATTAAAGGCACATAAACCATTAAGATCAGATATCTCATAAAAAAAGTTCATATGGGTAAAAATAATTTATTTATTAGTTTACTAGCCCTATTATTTTTAGGGTCATGTTAACAAGTGTCCTAGAGAAACTTGTTAAGCAACCAAAAAAGAAAATAAATAAATAATTTAATATTAAAAAATTACTTTTTAAAATTTCAAGAGATTGATTATACAAGTTTTAAAATGTTATTTACTTTTTAAATTGCTTAACAAGTTCACCTGAGGCACTTATTAGCATTTCCATAATTTTTATATTTTCATATGATGTGAGAAAGTTTAAAGTTGTCAGTGATTTTTATATCTCTTATGGATTATATATATGAATTGCAACATACATTTGAAGAAATTATCTCTATGAGTGCCAAGTGGGTCCCTTGTATGTGATTGTGGCGTAACCTTTTGAGCATGAACACTAGACACGCGCACATCCTAATTGCGCAACATATCGCCAACAACGAGAATTGGAGAATTGAAGGTGAAATGTGATTGATAGACCTCAATTTTGGAACCCATTTTTGTTATGAGTCCCAATAATTAGCACTTGGATATTAGGATTTAGAATCATAGAAGAAGATACACTTCCTGTCAATAAAAAAAAAAGATACACTTGACGTTCTTGAGATACTATCCTATACTACCAAAAAGCCTAAAATGGGCGAGGGACTTTTGTTAAAGGCAAACAAGAAAAAACAGTGGAAAAACATACCACAAACTGGATGCCTATTTGCTTCAAGCTCAGATATGTAGACAGGTTGATATTGGGGTAAGTTAATTAAAACATGTTCATAAAATATCCACTTTTCCACATAAAATATGCACAATATTCATAATCCATCCCCAAGCATAGTCTTTCTAATATAGTTAAATTTCTTTCAATGTTCCAATAAATGTACACATCACATAATGTTTACCGGGATGCTTTGTCTGCAGTTCCTTAATAATTTGTTCATAACTAATAACATTTAACCAGCAACTGCCACTAGAGAAGGCAAGTCTTCCTCAGCCAACCTGGGCAGCCAGCACAGGATCACTCAGTTGCACAAGATTCAGTTCCTAATTTGAAAATTCAAATACACACACTCACACTGTTGCCCTAAAAGCTTGGACATGCTGTTCAACTACTTGCTGTACACACTGTTTTTGCAAATGGCACGAACGGTAGTACTCTAACAGATGTTTTCGGCCATATATTTAAAACCAAAATCAGCACTCAAAAACTCTACACGATGCATTTCAGTTTGCAAGAACTTTATGTTATGGTAACATGGGATCTCCCGATGACGCGAGCATTTGCAAACTTGTTTCATCAGCTGTCCGTTTGGAAGCATAATCTTGCATGGCCTCATCTGCAAAATTGTTAGATGATCAATATGGTCAACATTGATAACTGTTGGGTTTGTCTAGCTCCTATTTAATTTACGTTCAATTTGTTTCATTCCAGTCCCAGTTAGTGTTTCCAAACTAAAATTTCGTCCTGCAATATCATTCTGGTCCATATGTCATTGTATTATTAAGAACACTACAACTACTTCGATTCAGCAAGCTCAAGACAGGTTTGAAATTATTATAAAGTTTCAGTAACATGCTCAAGTTCATTGAAATAATAAAACGATGTTGACTTGCATGAAAACAACTGAGAATTGTTAGCCACCGTATGCTACCACTAGATTCTAAACTCTGTAATCATATGCATCAAATGAGAAGTTGTCACGTTACTTACCAAAAGACTGACGAAGCCCTTCTTTTACAGCATCAAAGTTTTTGTAAGTGTAACCAACAAAGTTTAGATCTTTGGGAGTTAGAAGCATCTGCAGGAATCGGATGGAAGATTAAAACGAAAATACACCACTTTGCTAATTAAAACAAAAACTTGTATGTAGATACATTGAAACCAAATCGAGCAGATAAAAATTCAATAAATGACATAAACTTAAAAGTATAAACAACAGATATTATATGTAAAGAAACGGATGCAAAGAAAAAAATACTCCCATCCACAACCAAACTAATTAAATAAATTTAGAAGACTTCTGACTCTTCAAAGTTATGTTCATAAATCAAACAGCAAATCCTAAGGGAAACATAAATTAAGAGGGCATCAACTGAATCAACTATTAAAGTATTTTGTGGTGACTATACATAGACCTGGGATCGAATTCCACCTTCACCAGAGAGGGAGTTAACAAATTGGGGTGAATAAGTTCTCAATTTAAGAGCAAAAGTGGAAAGGAAGGAAAATGATTCAAAAATGACAAAAACAATCAACCACTATGCATTTGTCTTCATCAATAGTAAGAAAGAAAGACAGCAATTCAAAATAAATTTCTGTACATTTCCCACCTTTTGGAAAAGTCAAAATACAAGCAGCAAAATTCATTTTTCCACATATATAAATGTAAACTCTTCCAATATCAATATATATTGAGAGTTCACATCACATATATATTTAAGCTTGCATTATCACCTTAAATATAAATCGCTTTTCTTATGAACAAACACTATGATTTGATAGAGAGAGATTAAAATGAAAAAGATGGGGATGACATGCAAACCAGTACAAGTGTACCTTTCTTGAGGATCCAGACCCAGTTCTTGCTGCTTCTGGCGGTTCAACCTACAAATTCACAAAAGAAAGCAATAAGAGTCTTATAGCTTAGGTTCAACGGCTTGTCACACAGCATAATTAAGGGACTTAATACTTAATAAAGAACACATCAATAAATATGAATATACGATTAAAGAAGTAGGAAGATTAAACAAGATTTTAAGGATTGCTAATGCATAAAGCTGCTAGTACGAAGAATCTCACAAGCTACAATATATCGTCGTCAAAGCAAAGCTTTTAGCAATTATCAGAGGAAAAAAGTTGGGTGAAATCACCATTTATTATACTGAAAACTCTGTATGGGCCACAAAAAGTAATAAAAATTACAAATAAATAGCCCAGAAATATCTAGGATTAACAATGGAAAACCATAATATCAAACTCATACAACTGCTGGTTATAGTATTGAAGCAACAATTTCGAAATGATTATAAGCAAAAGTGAGACATTGGCTATTCCAGCAGTTGGCAGCAGATACGTCCAAAAAAAAATAAGAAACAGAAGGTAGCAGTTCTGTAGCAAAAGAATATATAGAAGGGAAAGCAACGGACATAGATTAAAAAAAAAATGGTGATTTCATATTTATACCTCATCAAACTTCATGAAATTTTGGGTATCCAGTTCCCCATTGACTTGTGGTTTAAATGCTGCCTCCATTTCATATAGTTTATCCCACTCTACGCCCTTGAACCATGGATGAGCCTGGAGTAAGGAGTATATAGAATGTACATAAGTAGAAGACAAATTTTTTTGCAGCGATATGGCTCAGATTTGGGTCTCCAAATATCCAATTCCCTTTCCTATTTCCTTCTTTCTATTTCTATTTCCTATTTACTTGTTTCATTTTTTCCCTTTGTATTAATTAGGATTGCATCAAATCTATTCCAATATAATTTCCTGACATTTGATCAGATTCTAGGATCAATTTTCTTTTATTTCTGCAGATTGGTTTCCTTGTTTAGAACCAATTATGCCCCTATATTATGTTGCTGTATCTCTCGGTATTATTCATCAGAGAATAAGATAACTTTCACTCCCTGTTCTTTTTAAAAAAGAAAGTTGCCATTACAGCAGAAAATAGTTATAAGATGAACATCTTACCTTGATTTCTTGTGCCCCTCGAGTACCTAACCTATGATCGACATCACACAGTAATCTGTAGATTAGATCCTTAGCCTCAAGCGTTAACTGGGGATCTTCTGGAAATCTCAAATGGTTTCTCCAATGAACAATCTGACAGCATGATGAATTTAGTGTCAACAAAAAAAGGTCTGAACACTGACCAACTCTGGAAAACATAAATAGAACTTATAGAAGTGCTTCAAATATTATGGTTATGGACATCAAAGGCAATGGCAGTAGTCATAAGTGCTGGTAAGGATAAATACTGGCCAAGAAATCAGAAAGAAGAAATACTCTGACAGACTAATTTGTAAGAAAGCTCAAAAATGATTTACTAAAACTCCAACATGTCCCCTCACTGGAGTCATTTGGGCTTAAAATATGAATAATGCTGAGGCACTCCTGCATCCAAGTATACCTAAGTGTCCTATTTTTTTTAATGTTGATTTATTTAAATTAAATATTATTGTGCTAATGAGGGTTCATTTAGGGAATCGATCCATCAGTGTCTCTGACCTTGAGAATCGGGCAACTATCCCCTGACTCCCCATCTCTCCACATTTTTTTGCGGGGAAGAAAGAGGGGAGGTGATAAAATACTCACTCTCCAACTCCAAAAGAATACTTGTAGTCACAATAAGAAATAGTGTCAAGCCATGCATCAGCTTAAACTGACCCTCAGCATTGTATTGTGCCAAGCCTCTGGTAAAAAGGTTGGTGAACTTTAAAACTCCAAAAGAGCACATGTAATAACAATAGGAAATGGTGCTAAATCACCATCAGCTCAAACTACAAACAAATGAGATGCAAGAACGCTTCTTGATTGTTTTAATGAGGAAACATTAAGCCAGTTAAAGATGCTACCTTTCTGCATGTGGTTATTGGGTCATCAGAGTAAAATGGAGGGTAACCAACCAGCATTTCGTACATTATTGCTCCCAGTGACCACCTGTTCAAATGAAACTTTTTGTCAAATGTAATAATACAAAAGGGAAAAAGTAGATTTATTATAAAACTTGTCAAGCAAACTAAAAGTTGAACAATTTTCTTTCACTAAAAGTTCAAAATTTCAAATGATCAGTCAACAGTATTAATCCAGACTAAGCACACCTGCAGCTTGCAATTTAAATAGAAATAAACTTGAAAGAATTGAATCTTCATGACTGATGGATCAGAACGCCTAAAGCATAAGGTAAGAACTAACCAATCACATTCCATCCCATATCCTTTTTTCAAAAGTACTTCAGGAGCAATGTAATCTGGTGTCCCCACTGTTGAAAATGCCTTGCAACGAAAAACAAGGAACTCTGTGAATTGAAAGGCCTTTTAATCTTAACAGCCACATTAGCAATTTAGTATAGAAACAAGTGCAACAGTAATTGTATGACAATGCCACTGAGAAGTATTACTTGTGTGCAATGGATGCAAAAGAAACCATGACCTGGGACTAAGGTTTTATACAAAACAGCATTGTAGTACTGTACCCCAAGTTACACTATCCTGCTCTATACTATGTGATACTACAAGACTGCATATAGGGACAGAGTTACACTTAAAAAGTTTAAAAATTTCCTACATTCATAATATAAATGTTTGAACCCTTCAAAGAAGCCATATTTTCCTTAAAGTGCTCTTAATCATTTTGCACTCTCCCCCTCCCCTTCAAAGACTAAACTTATATCCTTTTAAATGTAGGTTTGATTTATACAGCAGAATGCAAAGCCAGATCATGAAACCAGTACATACATCATACATGTTAATGAGCACAGACCATCTTTGTGAGCATATATTATTGGGCTTAATTAACAACTTACAATAGCTGGCATTGGGAAAAGAGAGCTGGAAGTAAGTATTTGGGTAGTGAAGCAAATATGCATTTTCTTGGACTGGTGAATTATTATTAAGACATATTTGAATTATAAGCTTCATCATGTTCAGTAAAAAAACATTTTTTTTCCAATCTCAACAATATTGTATCAGTAAATTTGCCAGCATACCAACTTTCTCCTGTTCATCTGCCAATGCTGAAGCTGTTCACGCGGACTTCTCCAGCTTTTCCGATTGTCCGCATCACGAAAACAGCTATCGATATCCATTGGCTCTGCCAAATTTTCATCATCCATGGTCTGATTTTCATGCAGTGTCGACAAGGTAATGCAATCGATAGGCTTACAGAGGCCAAAATCAGAGAGCTTCATGTGACCATTTTTATCCAGAAGTAAGTTATCGGGTTTAATATCTCTGAAAGATGAAAAATAATGTAACTGTTTAGAACGTAAAATTGACCCATTTCACCATCCGATGAACCATCATCAATGATTAAACAAATTAAGCAAACAACTTCATAGGCATAGCCAAACTGAACCTGTGAATGTAATGGTGCTTATGAATTGACTCTATGGCCAGAACACTCTGTGCCATGTAAAATCTAGCCACATTCTCACTTAAGGTGTCTTCCCTCATCAACAGAGTCATAATGTCACCCCCAGGTAGATACTCCATAATTAAATACAAGTACTCAGTATCCTGAAATGAGTAATAAAGTTTTACAATGCAATGACTAGCAACTTCGGCCAGCAAGTTCCTCTCAGCTCTAACATGTTCCACCTGTAGCAACAAAATGATCTTTTATAAGCAAAATAGCAACTAAGCATCCCTCAAGACATCAATGACTTGATGATCCATCCTAGAGGGAGAGAGACCGAAAGAATATAAGCTATTAATGCATCTAGAATAGATTAATTTCAGCCATA
Source organism: Cicer arietinum (assembly GCF_000331145.2). Taxonomy (NCBI): domain Eukaryota; kingdom Viridiplantae; phylum Streptophyta; class Magnoliopsida; order Fabales; family Fabaceae; genus Cicer; species Cicer arietinum. The sequence goes on along the minus strand of NC_021164.2, from coordinate 73,525,902 downwards.
GTATTTGTAAATATAGGTAATTAATGTGTCTAATGAGATCACACACCTTCTATTTATAATTATGTTGCAATAATTACATTCATTGTCTACGAAGTTGTATTGACTAGAACTACTAACAATTAGCTTAAGATGTTGCACAATCAAGTAATAATAAAAACATACACTGAATTTTAACACTCCCCCTCAAGCTAAAGTTTACTATGCTTTAAGCTTGTTACATCAAAACCTTTTCTCATAAAAATTGAAACTAAGTTTGACAATTGTTGGGCTAGTGTGAGTCATAACCAACCCGGATTGATCGTCAATGGGAATAAAAAACACCATTAATATAATCCATATGTGGGAGAGGAGTTGTCACTAGATTGATCGTCGGTGAGAATAAAAAGCACCACTAATATGATTCGTATGTGGGAAAGGAGTCACCACCGGATTGATCTCGACGAGAAGAGAAGACACCATTAATGGAGGTGGACGACGCCAGAAAACAGTGGCCGGAGAGAGTTGTGCACGCTTACACGTGCGGGTTTGGTGGCAGAAGAAGAAGGTGGAGGCACGTGCGGTGATTGTTGGTGACAGAAAGCACTGTCGTGCTCGCCAGAGGATTGCACAACAGTCTGTGGTGGTTTTAGGCAGTGGATCACACTAGAAAAGGGACAGTTGGTGTTGGCACAACTGTAACAGTGTAAAAAAGGACATAACTATGGAAAAATTATGAAAAACGGTGGTTATGGTGCTGCCGTAAGCAAATGCCGACGGCAGTAGTGAAGCACTGAGACAGGTCACAGAATCAGAACCTGCTCTGATACCATGAAAAATATGAGTAATTTATGTGTCTAATGAGATCACACATCTTCTATTTATAATGATGTTGCAACAATTACATTCAATGTCTACGAAATTATATTGACTAGGGACTACTAACAATTAGCCTAGGATGTCGCACAATCAAAGAATAATAAAAACATACACTGAATTTTAACAGTATTAAACTTTGGGCCCATCCACTAGTAATTTCTAAATTCTGTTCTATTCAGTATGACTATATATATATCACCTGGCCTCTCCTGAGCATTTCAGATTTCTTCAGTTTTTTCATGGCATAAATGTTTCCAGATTTCTTCTCCCGACACAGTCTGACCTGTAATCGAATGAGTTGGCAGATAATAATATCAGAAACAACCTTTGCATGGTGAGCATGCATAAATTTTCTATTTCCAAACAACACCAAAAAATGATTCATTGCACAAAATAAGAATGCGAGAGTCTGTTCTGACCTCCCCAAAAGCCCCCCTTCCAATGATGGTCAAGAGCTCAAAATCATTTACACAAATCTTGTTCCTTTTCAATCGCATATACTCAGTTTCCTTCCTCTCTAAATCTTTGATGAGGTTGAGCCGTTCTTCAGATGGCACATCCGAAGAAGCTAATTTTCTTTCCAAAATCCAACGCCTATAAAAAGAATCTGTGAATATCAGAAGTTCCAAAACACAAGGTGATCAAAATATCTGCATCAGACTAGATACTGTTTTAGGAAAATGCATAAGCATGACTACTAGATACTGTTTTAGGAAAATATGAATACTTTTTTCAGGTGAAGCTTGCAAAAGGAAGAACATGTGTTGGGTTGTTTCACCCTGCTCAAATTAGACCAAACCATAATGTCTATTAAAACAAGGCAATGAATACATCTTGTGATCAAGTCAACAAATATTATGATCTCACCCATTAGTGGTTTACAAAAACATCATGCCATACTGAGATACCATTCAATGCAACAAATGAAAAGACACCCATGATAGGGATGAAGAATGCTACCAATCCTGAATTGAGGAACGGGGCAGACGACCCTAAATACGTTATAGTGGGTTAGTGGATAGTGAACGGTCTCTATTCTGATTTTTTTAAAGAGTTCATATGATGTAAACTATTATATATAAATTCTAAAAAAAGATGGAGGTTGCTGATAATTCATGACATTCACAATTACTTTAAGAATCAAAACTCATGGCTGTCTTATAAGAGACGGAGACTGACAAGTGGGGAGAGGAAAAAAAGAATGGCATAGATATTGTGGTATGTCTTGAGGCAAACCCCTAAAATACCCTCACAAAAAGCCTTAATGTTTAACTTCTGAGGGCTTTTATAGAAATTCAGCAGGCATACATGGGGGCAACATGATAGCACAATTCCTGCTATTTCTGCCACAAAAGCTGCTTCCACTAAGCTCCACTTCTATGGCGCACCTCTGATAACACTAGTCACACTAGAATGAAAATGTAGAAACTGGAATAAATAGGTTGTAAAATTATAGGCATTAATCATAGTTTATCCATTTATGTAATGCAATCTGTTCTTGTCCATAATTTTTAAGATCATAGTTGAGTAGCAACTATAAGCATTAGTTATAATCTTACACGGCCACTATAGTCAAGTAGCCAAATTGTGATGACAAGACAGTAAAAAAAAAAAAAGGAACTCTCCCACCTCCCCTCCCCCTAAATCATGCACCCTTAAAGTTATTTAACTACAATAAGATGAGTTAATGAATTTATTTACGGTTCCACAAAAAATTATTATTAAACCAAAGCACAGCCAATCAGTAGTACAAATGTGGCATGTTATAGATGCACTCTGACTCTGTGCAGCTTATTAAGACAAGAATTAGGTAATTAAGGTCGTGACGGCATTTACTAAAGTAAAAAATACTCCGTACAGTGACGACCAAGTCAATAAATAATACAACTACCTCATGCATTTACTTCAACTCACTCAAGAATCATAGCCTCCAAATACAGTAACTGAAAATCATTAATTAAACCTAACAGATTCACATGCTAGGTTTAGTTAAATCCAGAAATTGTCAGTTATATCAGCCTACAAAACCCCAAATACAGTGATTTACACCTAAATTACCTCACCTAACAGCTTATTAACGTAATTAAACGGTGAGATCTACGTCTGAGTTTGCATTGTGCTCGATTCAGGGTTCAAAAATTGCTAAGCAAATCAAATACTATTAAAAAGAAAAAGTTTGGTACCTCTCTTTTCGATCTTGGATGTTCTTCATCTGAGCCCTATAATGATTCTCAATGAATTTCTTAGCAGCTGCTACCTTCTCCATAGTCAAGCTTGAACCTAGCACCTCTTCTTCTCCATTCTCTTCCTCCTCGAGATCCTCCATAATTTTTCTCTCTCTCTCTCTCTCTCTCTCTCTCTCTCTCTCTCTCTCTCTCTCTGAGTGTTGAGTGTGAGTGTGAGTGAGAGAGAGAATAATAATACTATTGTGTAACTCCAACTCACAGAGTATTGTATCTATTTCTTTTAAGGTAGAAATATAAATAAATAATAAATACTATATAAATCTAACCTGTCTGATTCTTCTGATGCTTTTCTCTCTCTAACTCTAATCCTACACACTTTCTCTCTCTAAAAAACAACCTGGAGCTCTTATTTATTGCAACAACGAGAGGAGATGATGATGGCAAAGGAGAAGGCACACTTCATGAATGTTATCCAATGCAGTTTCCTCACATCCTTGACTGCCACGTCACACAAGCTTTAGCGTCTTGCTTACGTGGCGGAATCTGGTACGGGGGATCACTAAAATTGCGTGGGTAATGGCCTAGGGGAATGTGGCTTTCGCGGTTAAGAGTAACGCGCATGTGAATGAGAGTGAGAAACATATTGCGTTGTAGTAGGAGAAAGCGTCGCTGTCACATCATAAATGATATTTTGCGCATTTTTAGTACATGATGAAAAAACAACGAGGAAAGGGCCACACTTTTATGGGTTTGATTGGGTCGTGTCGCCCACTCTCCTTGTCCAGGACGTTTCCTTGTAGGAGTATCAAATACATTGCACATTCATTCATTGGCTGTCTCTTGTACTCTGTTGGCGTTGTATTCAGCTCCAATGCTTTGTGCCTGTGTTTACTCTTTAGTACGTTCTTCGCCTTCGCCGTATACATGTTTTTTTCTTTTCTGGATCTCAGTTGTTCTGCTGTAATATAAGATATTCTCTAATACTTTTTTTTTTAATTTTTAATTTATTTTATTTAATTACTTAAAATTCGATTATATTAATTTTTATATAAGCTTAATGTTAATTTTAATGGATATGTGTTAAATAGTGTGTAACTAGTCTTATATATATTGTATAAAAGGAATACATCATTTATTTTCATTCCAATTTTAGTTTGATATAGTTATTTTGATTTCTATTTTTGTAAAGTAAATGTCTCTCTTAAAAATAATAAAGAAACAATTATATCTATTATAATAATATATTCTTCTTATTAATTTCTTAATTACTAATGACAAAAACAATACTTTTGTCAAAAACAAAGGCAATACTTATTTTGGGTGTAGTCTATTTTACTTCTCTTTATACCCTTTTTAGTTTCAATTTTTAACCATCATTACCCATTGATTGCAATTGTTATTAAAATTGTTATTAATGTGCACATTTTATACACTCAATAGAAGAAAATGTAACTATTGGATGTTTAATCTTTTTTTGATTATATCTAGTCAATGTCTATCTTTTTATTTAAAATTAAAATACACAAAAATAACTGTTCTAATTAATAAATATAGTTGACATGTAAATCCCATTTAATGTATTTATATGGTGAACAATATTTTATTTTATTTTTTTAATTTTATATTGAGACTTTTTTGTGACACATATACAATTTATATCATGAATTACTTTTAATATTTCATTAACTATTAAAATATAAATCATTAATCACTTATTTAATATATATCTCATTAATTACTAAAATATAATATATTAACCATAAAAATACAATGTATTAACCACTTTAGATTACTTTAATTTAGTGGTTAAATAAATACTCTAAAGTAGATAATGTCATGTATTTTATATATATATATATTTAAAAAGTAGCCAACGACATGTATTTTAGTAGTTAACGAAATATTCACAGTAAATAATGATACAAATTGATATATTGAATTACAACAAAAATTATTTAAATAAAAAGTGAATATTATATACAAATAATGTATGTATCTATTTATGTGTTTCAATAATACAACTATTTTAGAAAAGTAATGGCAACTATGAATTTTTGTATACGAATATTTAAAAAAAAAAATAATTAATAAAAAATAATAAAATTGTAATCAAAATAGTTGAAACCAAAAGAAATTTGGAAGGAGAAAAATGGATAAATTTGATATTTTTTTTATATATAGGCATAGATATTTTAAAAATTTATAATATTTTATTGAATAAAAAATATTAAATCATAAAAAAAATCACACTACAATCATGTATTCTATTTATATTTAATTAGCATGAACACGAATACATACGTGTCTATTTAATTAATAAAATTATAAATAAAAGAGTTTACATAAAAAAGATAAAATCATAAGAAATAAATGTTACACAAAAATTTATCATCCTTTTTATATGTGTATAGATATATGTTTAACAAAGCAATTATTTAATTAAATAAAGAAGAATAAAATTATAAATTATACTTTAAATAAAAGGTACAATTGAAAGAAAAAGCCTCCCTAAATTTTGATTTTTTATAAGGACATACCAAAACTATATTCTCTATATATATATATAGTAAGATAATATATTTTACTCATATAGTAAGATAATAGAGTATAGATTATTATTATTAGTATTATAATGATAATAATTTTTATTATCCTCTCTAACATTTTGTATTTAACTATTTTCTTTTTCTTCGACCTAAATACTACTCACCATTATTCTCTAAGTGTATTATTTTTTATGTTTAATGTGATGAATAAATATAAATTTACTTGTATTTTGTTATGTTTATTATACTATTTAAAATATGTTATATTTTTTTAAAATAAAAAATTAATTTAAAAAAAAATCAAATATTTTATAGACAGATAAAATATGAAATCAAAAATATAGTTGACTTTTATAATTATTTCAAGGATTCCCTCTTCATAAAATCCAAAGTTATTATGGAATGAAAGGAAAAATTAGAGCAACATATGATTTCAAACGTGAAATTTTAAAGAAAGAAACAGTGTATTTGAACATGTGGCTTCTAGGTGGTCTTTTTTGTCTCAACTAAACCTTGCACATCCGCATTCGTAATGGCGGAAAACATCACACGGAAGTTGAAAAAGATGAAATTAATAATCGAGGTTAACAAGAGGAACTAATATAACAAACAAAATAATAATCGCTTAGAACTAATATAACCAACGATTGAACTTAAATTATTAATAAATTTCAGTTAAAAAATAATTATTTGAAAATTTTATTTTAAAATTTAACTGAAATAATTAAACTCTGTTTATTTTATAAAAATATTTTATGTTTTATTTTCTAGAATATGTATTTATTTTATCTAAATAAAAAATTATTTAAGTAAAACATTGTAATTAAGAGAATATAAAAGACTTATTAGTAAAGAAATATTTTTAAAATAATATAAATACTTTTTAAACATTTTCATTATTTATAAAAATAAAAACAATTATTTACTTCATAAAATAACTTACTTCCTTATCAAAACACATAAAATTAACACATTTTTAAAATTAAAATAATAAATTTTAATGCAAAATTAATATTTTTTTTAGTGTAAAAAACCACTCACCTTGTTTTAGAAAATGGATGAATTTTCTACTTTTAGTCGTGAATGATTTTGGTAATTTTAATGTATTTTAAAATAAAATTAAAATTAACTAATAAAAATAATTTAAATGAGATATAATAATTAGTTAAGAAAGTCAGATATAAAATCACTAAAAATAAAGAACTTAAAAAATAAAGAATCCAAATTATTAAAATTATAGTTTTATTATTACTATTATTTATTCTATTTATGAATTATATAATCATTTCATATATATTAATAAAAGTATATAAATTAAAAAAAGAATATATTATTTTTTAAATTATCATTATTAAATATTAATACAATATTAATGTTATAAATGTATAATAAATATATTATATTAAAAATAATACAAATAATATTAATTGAAGCATAGAAATGAAAACAAATACAAAAAGGTATAGTAATTAATTATTTTAAAACAATTAAAAATTTTAAATTAATTATTAAAATATCAATTAGTTTAATCTGTCGATTATAAATTATTTTAATTAATAATTTATACACTTTAAAAATATTTATGATAGTAAATTTTTTAAAATTATTTTAATTATTCGATAGTTAATTTAAATTATTTACCGAGTCAAATACGAAACCACAACATTTTATATTTATCAACCTGATTTAAAAAATAAAATTGAATAAAGACCTCAAGCTTCTCAAGCTTATTGAGTTCTTAATTTACATTTGCCTTTATTTTACTTTCTTCTTCTAATCAAACAACAAAAAAATAAGGCCTACTTGAAGTAGGTTGTGTCAACCAGAAACAAATCGAAGCAGTAATTGAGAGTGTCACCGGCGGGAGACTAAAGCAACCGTGGATGGCGGATCCCTACCACCCATACCCAACTCCTGCACCTTCTGACGGAGGTACTCCCTCTTCTTATCATTTCCTTAACATTATCCCCATTTTTCTCCATCATAATTATGCCTTTGTGATTCTCATTCCCCTAAAACTCCTTACTTTCTTGATCACTCTCAAAATTAAAATGTTCAGTTAATACTTAGGGTAAATTTCAAGATTCAACTTTTAAATAGCTGAAACGAGTTACATAGATGTTTTAAACCTAAAGAATAAGAATAGTGTAGTTCTATTCTATTACTAGTAGTACTAAACTTTATTATTCCCTTTCAAATAATCACAACAACACTCATTTTTGTGTGTTTCTTTCTCTGTTATGTCAGCAACCTTTTCCAGAACTAGCTATGCTGGTTTCATTCCATCAGAGACACCATCACTGGCTTCTCCTCATCCTAAATCAACTGATTTTCCGGGCTATGGATCAGATTACCTCCATAAAGATGTAAAACTTTAATAACTTCCGATTAATTTTTAATGCACGTGGTAGAGATTTGTGTTTTTTCACTTTTCGTGTGGACTATTTTCAGGTAAGCTTGTTCAGGATGGAGCCATATGGTGTTGATGATACTAGGGGCTCTAGAGTTCATTCTGAACATAATGCTACGGGTTATTCTCATCCTGAAGATCCCGAATTAAGTACGAAAAGAGATACTCCATTGGGCGTTAATCCAGGTGTTCCTGATTTGAACAATGAATCGATGCCTAAAAGCAATTATGACGCCGTCCCAGTTACGGCTGCAGAATCAAACATTCTGTTTGTGGGTGGGCTTCCGAAAGATTGCACAAGAAGAGAAGTAGGCCGTATCCTTTGCCACTTGTATGTCTGATTGTATGCATTGGCATAAATGTTTTTGATCCTTATGTGTGGATAGTGATGGATAGGATGAACCTGTTTTCAAATTTTTAACTTTGTTGGATTTTTACTACATGAGAATATGAGATTACGTTAGGTGTTATTTATTTCAAAGTTGAGCAAAAACTTTGTATGGACAATAATTTGCCTTCTAACAATTTATGGAAATGAAACTACTTGATGTCTGATATAACATTAATTGTATTTCAGTGTTCTGTTGTTACGAATCCTTGACCTATCCATTTAGATCTTTTCCGTCCCTTTATCGGCTATAAGGATATCAAACTTGTTCACAAGGAGCCAAGACGTGTAAGTGTGTTAATTAGGAATTTCATGCTGATTATTTTAGAAAATTCCATCATTGTACAATCCATCTAACACTATTATAATTTTGGTTGGGAAAGAAAAGAAAGAATATATACGAGATTGTGATTATTGTGTATATTTCAGCAATATAATATTTGTTTCTACACCTGTTATGATATTCCTCTTAATTGCTATTATTAGTAAAAAGATGTTTAGCTTAGAGTCTTAAATGCACCATTTCTTTTTGCTTGATGTATTATGGATATTTAATTGTTTTTAAATGACCAAGCATACTGCAGAGTGGGGACAAGTCTATGATTTTGTGTTTTGTGGAGTTTACTGAACCCAAATGTGCTCTCACCGCCATGGAAGCTCTGCAAGGTAAATGCTTTTTTTCTTGGTGTCAATATAACTGAGTTTCATGGTGAGGATAGGAGACCTGTAGATTACATAGTGAGGAGAATATATCATATGGAGGATAGTCAAATCATTAGAGGAGGAAAAGACCGAAGAAAATTATAAGGAAAACTATTAGGAAAAACCTTGAGGTTAATGAGCTAGAACGAGATATAGAACGAGATATGTTATATGATAGAACACTATGACATCGTTTGATCCATTTAGTCGACCCTACTTAGTAGAAAAAGGCTTGGTTGTTGTCGTCAATATAATTGAGTTTGATATATTGGGTTGCTTGTCACTGCTTAACAGAGAATTAAAAATGTTATTTAAGCCAAACTTAAATTAATTGATGCGTTGTCATTTAATGAACGTGTGGAAAATACATATTCTCAAGCGTATAATTTTATGCAGGCTACAAGTTTGATGATAAAAAACCTGATTCGTCAATCTTGAAAATCCAGTTTGCACACTTTCCTTTCCGCCCGCCAACTAATGATGGACTATAAGCTTCATAGTACAACAGACTCATGCCGACTGGTATTGTATTTCTTGGTTGAGAAGTTTGATGCTGCTCAGATGAACTCTATCTGATGGAGAAATTAGCTTTTAGATTCAAAATTTTAGGTAAAGCCTGGCTGTTGAATTGATAAAATTTTGGTTAGATTTTTCATAATCATGGGGGTATGGCTGTGGCTTTGTACCTTTGAGTGTTGATCCATCGTAATTTCCACAGCAGTGAGAATTTCATGTAGTCTCAAGCAGGGGTTGTGTATAATAAAATAAAATGGTCAGTTGTTTCAATGTGTGTTCCAGAATCATACTTCCTTAGTCTCATTTAAATTGTCTGAAAATGAGTTGTGCGTGATTTTTTAAAAGATGATTAATTTTGTTGAGTTCAATGATATAATGAGATTCATTTACTCAAATACTTCTATTAAATGTTGTTAGTGGAGAAATTTGATGATTTGATATACAATAAATAAGAGTACATTAGTGGAAAATCGTAATTAATGATGTAATGGTATTATAAAATGACATAATTTGAAACAAAATATAGCAAATAAGACAATTTAAAATGAGATGAAAGGAAGATTGGCACACAAACACATCCATTGTTCCCTAGCCTGAGGATTTAGGGATGTGCCCTTCAACATTCTTAATGGTGGTGGCCAATTATCCTTATGTACTACTTAACCAATTTTGCATTGTGAAATCCCTTAAATTTTGCGACTCTATTTCTTATAGATAAGCCTCATTTGACAAGAAAGTTAATTAATTTATTTTGGAGAGTTAAATTTGTTAACAATTTGTATTATGTTTCTAAAATAACTACTGTAGTTATTTAGACTCATTATTATCCCACTCTTCTACCTAACTAATTATCCACGTGAATAATTTGTATTGAGATTCAAATTCATTACTCCGCCTATTTTTTGAATCCTCACATGAGAGATGATAAAGTAACTTTTAGTATTTTAGTGAAAAATAGTTGGTGCAAAAGTTTGGTGGTTTTGTGAATAAGACAAACGATTTTTTTGAAAGAGTTGTATGTATAGAAATAGAGGTGGTATAAGAAAGAAGCACAAATAAAATTCATTTCATTGCTTGGGCTAGTGGGCACTACATATGAGTGACCAGTGACCACAATGCTCCTACAAATTAAAACGTGTTTTTATAGGTATTACCCACCTAATAAACATATATTCTCACGTTTCTCTATTTTGGAATTTCCCCTTCACATTTTTAACTATTTCTCTTTCACCCACTTATTTTTTCACGGTAAATAGATTAGTTTCATTGAAGAAATATCAACTCTTGCACCATAACGTGGTGCATCGGTGCACAATATTTATAATATGCATTGTAAATAGCATATTTTTATATGGTCATGTGAAAAAAAATTAGATACACTTGGATAAAAATCTTTCCTTGGCTGACATCCTTAACCAGTATCAACAACTCATTCAGATTTTCCAGAATCTTACTCATGCTGCAACGAATTCTGTAATTTCTTCTCTTCATGCTATTAATTCCATATTTGCTCCTCTTTCATGTAATAGTTTTGCTCATTTGATTGTTGACAATGGTGCTACTATTACCTCTTCCCTTTCTCATTTTACACAACTTCATTCTATAAAACCTTTTTTAATTCGCTTGCCTAATGGTTATCAGATTTCTGCTCATATAGCTGGTAGTGTTTCCTTATCTCCTTTTATAATCTTAGATAATGTTTATTATATTCCTGAATTCAAATTTAGCCTCATATATGTCACAAAGATGATTAATTATTTGCAATGCTCATTTACCTTCTATTCTAATGTTTGTCTAATTGTGCAGAACCTCAACAAGAAACTGATTGGTACAATTTAGAAACATGGAGATCTTTATGTTTTCAAGGCATTTACCATGGTTTCACCCTCAACTTTCAATTCTAATCATGCTCTTTCTTGTACTAATACTACTGTTGATAATTCCTATTTATGACATAGTAGATTAGGTCATCTTTTAGACTATACAAAAATGTATTTTTGTTCAATTTCCCTTTGTATCTAATAAATAAAAATCTGCTTCTCCTTGTGATATTTGCCACTATGCCAAACAAAAGGCACTTCCCTATACTAATAGCACTTCTTCATCAACTCACATTTTTTATTTATTACATGTTATATTTGGGGTCCTTATGCTACCCCCTTTGTTTCTGGACATAGATATTTCTTGACACTTGTTGATGATTTTAGTTACTTTACTTGAGTTATAGTTATGAAATTAAAAAGTGAAACTAGAAACCATATCTCATACATTGAAACTCAATTTCATACAAAGCTTAAGTACCTCACAAGTGACAATGGTATATAATTTCAAATGCATGATTTTTTTCCTTTTAAAAGGTATCTTGCATCAAACATCATGTGTTGACAAAATGGTGTTATGGAAAGAAAACACCAACACATTATGAATGTTGTACGATTTCTATATTTTCAATTAAAAAAATTCCCAAGTCTTTCCTGCACTTTAGCATTCAACATGCTATTCATATCATAATAGGCTTCCTAGTCTCCTTTTGAAAAACTAATCTCTTTATGCTCTATTATATGTCTGTCCTCCAACTTTACTTCATCTAAAAGCTTTTGGTTGCCTTGCTTATGCATCTACTCTTCACAATCACAGAACTAAGTTTGACAATAGAGCTAGGAAGACTGTTTTCCTTGGATATAGACATGGCACAAAGGGTTACTTACTTTATGACATAACTCACATGAATTCCTTGTTTCTCGTAATGCTATTTTCTATGAGATTATTTTTCCATTTTTTGTGGCATTGCATAACACTGCTGCAGGTCCAACACCTCATGTGTTCCTTAGATAATGCTGGTCTTGATTGCCTTGACATTCATACCACTACCATGCCCACCCATCAAACTCCACTTTTTGCACCACATAACCATGCTCCTGCACCAGACCTATTTCCTCGCCCACTTTTGGTTCTGCCTCCTGCCTTTTCTGATAATATTGTTCCTAGACATTCCACTAGACTTAAAACAGCAACAGACTACCTTAATGACTACCAGACCGACTTGCTTTCTTCACAAATTCACCTTATCACATCACAAAAACCTTTTCCACTTTCATCAACTCTCACATATGATAATTGTGCATCACAATATAAATAATTTTTTCTCACTATCTCAACCTTTAAAGGGCCTCAAACTTATCTTCATGCCAGCAGATATAACTGCTGGAATACTGCAATGAAAGAAGAATTATTAGCTCTTCAAAACACACAAACTTGATCTTCCCATTGGTTGCAAGTGGGTGTATAAAATTAAACACCATGCAGATAGCTCCATTGACAGGTAAAAGCTCAACTTGGAGCAAAAGGGTATATCCAATTAGAAGGAGTGGACTACTTTGATACCTTCTCCGCTGTTGCGAAACTTACTGGTAGAACTTTATTGGCCTTAGCTGCTATAAATAATTGGTTTTTAGAACATATTGATGTAAACAATGTATTCTTACATGGTGACTTACATGAAGAGGTTTATATGACTATACCACCTGGCATGCATCTTATTGATTCTAATATTATTTGTAATAAAGTTTTTAAGTTAAATAAATCTTTGTATGGTTTGAAGCAGTCTAGTAGGCAATGATACTCAAAACTTTCTGATTCTTTAATGACCATTTGCTACAAGCAATCTAGTGCTGATTCGTTCCTTTTCACACAGATTTGTAAAACCAAATTCACTGTTCTTGTTATTTATGTGGATGACATTGTTCTTGCTGGAAATAATTATTTTGAAATTCAGTCTGTTAAGAAATATCTTGATACTTGCTTTAAAATTAGAGATTTGGCTAAGCTAAGGTATTTCCTTGGTTTGGAAATTGCAAGGTTTGACACTGGCATCCTTCTCAACCAAAGGAAATACACTATTGACATCTTAGAAGACACTGGCACCCTTGCTTGTAAACCTTCTTCTGCTCCATGTGAACCTTCCATAAAACTCCATGATTCTGATTCCCTTGATTTTGAAGATAAATCGCAATTAAGGGGATTGATAGGAAGGCTCATTTATTTGACAACCTAGTGGCCTGAAATTTCTTTTGTTGTACAACAACTTAGTCAGTATTTGTCAAAACCCAAACTTATTCATTTTAAAGCTGCCTTGAAAGTTTTGCACTATTTGAAACAATCATCTGATAAAGGTTTATTTTATTCAAAGGATTCTAAACTGCATTTGGCAGATTCTGATTGGGCAACTTGCCTTGTGACCAGGAGATCTGTTAGAGGATTCTGTGTCTTCCTAGGACATTCCCTCATTTCTTGGCGTTCCAAAAAGCAACCTACAATGTCAAGGTCATGCTCTGAGGCAGAGTACAGAGCTATGACCAGTCTGACTTGTGAAATGTAGTGGTTGCATTTCCTATTGCATGATCTTGGTATCCATCTCACAACACCAACATCCATCTATTGTGACAACAAGTCAGCCATGTACTTAGTACAGAATCCAACTTTCCATGAAAGGAGCAACCATATTGAAATAGATTGCCACATCATAAGATAAAAGATCAATCTATGCATCATCAAACTGTTTCCTGTGCCCTCTTTTGCTCAATTTGTTCACCAAACCATTGTACAATCCTTCGTTTAGTAAGCTAGTTTCCAAGCTTGAACTATTGGATGTTCATAGTCCAACTTGTGGGAGAGTATCACGAATATAGCCTTCACAAATCCCCTTCAATTCTGTTTTTGTGTTAATCCTATTTTTGTATTGTTATTTTCTATTTAGGTTAGTTTAGTTAATTTAGGTTCAGCTGCTTTTCGGTTGATTAGTCCTCATATAAAAGGAGTATCCTCCTCCATTCATTGTAATAAACTCATATTCTGTTATTCAATGAGAATAAGGTGTATCCGATCTCTGATTAAGTTATACAAAAATTTGAGATATCATGTTATTAGATTAAATCCGTGATTAAGTTATACAAAAATTTGAGATATCTCTGATTAAGTTATACAAAAATTTGAGATATCATGTTCTTATTAATAATGTAATACTTAGATCAAATCCGTGATTTGGATAAAATATTTTTTTATTTAATTATTATTATAATTAATTTTGTTTATATATTAAAATGTTTAAAATTTAAATTATTTAAATAAAATAGTTTAAATTTATTTAACCTCTTTTTAATAATTTAAACTTTTAAAATATTTAAAATTTATTTATAATATATAAATATAATAAATAATAAAATAAATATATAACTACACACAAATTTAAAATAGTTATTTATTTTGTTTTGAATATATAAATAAAATGAATAATAAAATTAATTATAATAATAATGACATAAAAATCTAAATTCCATGCTATTAATAAGAATGCAAGATAATAAAAAAAATGGAATGAGGCAAAAAAAAGTCAACAATTAATTAATAAAGGACAGAATCTGATCTTTAAAAAGAATTAAAAATTCATTTTTGATAAAATAAAAGAAAAAATAAATATTTAAATCTAGTAATTGTTACCACTCCGTTGCCCGTTGGTCTGCAATGCAAATCAAGACAAAATGAATTATCCCATGATCTAAATATAAATATATTTTATGATGGGGTTGAGGTTTTTGTTAATTTTATTGGCGAATAACGAGAGAGGAAGACATAAATCTTGCAAAAAAGAAAATCGACAATTGAATCCCATTTCATTCCCATAGGGCTGGTCAAGGTTTGGTCAAAACGAGAGATGTCTAAATTAAAATAAAACTAAAAAAGGAACGGTTGAGAAAGACGACACATTGGAAGTGTTAGTTGTGTTCGTTCCAACAGTCATCATCAATTTTCATGAACCATGGGGGTTTCTATTTCGCTTCCATTTTCATTCAAACCTCTTTTCCTTTCCTCCTTCCTCTCTCTCTCTCTCTCTCTCTCTCTCTCTCTCTCCCTCTTTCGCTTTTTGCATAAACAAAGTGCCACCGGCAAGTGGCAGTACCGGTGGCCTCAATCTCATTACGTCAACAATAATAATAACAAATTCATCGGTTCAATTTCAACATGTCTGTTCAACAGCCAAGTGGTGCACCACAACCACAGAACATAACAATGGTGGCTGTTGACAAAGACAAAAACAGTGCTTATGCTTTCCGATGGGCAATTAATCATCTCGATAATCCTGTCATCGTTGCTGTCCATGTTAAACATAAAAACTTACCTAACCGTAGGTATCCTCTTATCTTAATTACATCATCAATTTCGTAATGCATTGCTTAAATATATAAATTATTTTAATTTTTTATATATATATGGTTATATTATTAATTGCAGTGGGCACAAATGTTTATCCACCGGATGAAGAGGATGTAGCACTTATTTTCAATAACTTACGTGCAATGTGTCAACGGAAAGCTGTAAGTAATTTAAATTAATTTTTCATTCAAATTCAAATTTCCATAAGGTTTACTTTAGGCTTTTTAATTAGGAAAAAAAAACTTTACATTTCTTTAGGTGTTTTTCGCATGGTTCTTAATATAAAACAATCTTTTGTGGTTATAACAAATTTTGAGAAAATTATGAATTTGACAAAATCATGGTTGGTTAAATTAAGAACCATACTAAAAGTACCTAAGAACATGCACTTAAGTTTTGTCCTTTGAATTAATCATAAAATTGGATTTATAATGGATTCAATTTTGTACATTTGATTTTGGGGCATTTAGGTCACAATGAAAGAAGCTGTAATCGATGATCATGATGTTGTGAAAGGGCTTTTAGATTTTGCAAACAGGAATTCCATTCATAGTATTGTTATTGGTGCATCCAACAAGAACCATTTGACAAGGTTTCTTTCTATTCTTTGTGAAGTTGTGTTATTATTTTACATGCATTGTTGTTATTATTTATGTAATTAATGATGTTTCATAATGTTGTGGCAGTCTTAAAAAATTTAAAGTCTATCATGATATACCAGCAGCCATAATCAAATCAGCACCTGATTATTGTTCTGTATACATAATTTCCAAATTGAAGATTGCGTCAGCTCGATCAGCCGTACGATCAATGGGAAACGGAAACCAGAGTATACCGTCAAAACTACCTGTTCAAGTAGGCCAACATGCTGAATTTGAAACTGGAATAAGGTGCTAAATATTTTTAAACTTATATTATTTGCAACTTCTGAACTTCTGTTTTTGTTGAGATGATTGAAAAAAAGTGTAAGTACTAGTGCAACTTGTTTAATTTTCTTATACAAACAGGTCAGTACTACCTAGAAGTTCTGTCACTAATGAAGGGTCAGAATCAAGGTCTTTTGACAGCATTACTGCAACAAAAGGCCAGACACGTGAGAGACCGAGGAGTGCAGGTAGCAATTTATCAATGGACAAAATTGATATACCTGGTGGTCGCGGACGACATTGGGCATCGATGGATGAAAGAGACATGGCAGCGCTTGGGCCAATTGATTTGGATGTACCAGATTCCCTCGGGACACCATCGGCTTCCCATACCTCAGTAAGTGGAAAAGAAAGATATGTTTCTTATGGTCAATTGTTATATTGGATTTTTTGTTATAATTGAAATGTCTTTTTTCTAGAACAAGAAATATTCTTGAACCATATGAAGACATTTTAAAAAGTAATTAAGAATTTGACAATTGAGTCTTTACTTCATTACAGAAAGATCTTGAAGCTGAGATGAAAAGATTGAGGCGCGAACTGAAGCAAACTATGGACATGTACAGTTCAGCTTGCAAGCAAGCAATCTCAGCCAAAAATCAGGTGATGTTAATTATGCAGTAGGACCAAAAGGTTTGAAAACCAGTTAGTAACAATGACTAAACAAAATACTAAGTATTTATAAAAATCATAAATAAGTCTTATCATTGACCATGGTGCTTCAGAGTTAGATGATGCCAGGAAAGAAGGATGTTATGATTTGAACTTTTAAGTGAGTCAAATGAAAATTATGAAATGACTCTATAATGTGCACACTGTTAACAGGCAGAACAAATTCGTCGATGGAAAGTGGAAGAGGAACGAAAGGTTGAGGAAGTTAGGATGTCTCAAGAGGCAGCTCTTGCAATGGCAGAAAGGGAGAAGGCTAGAGCCAAAGCTGCAATGGAAGCAGCCGAGGATGCAAAGAGGAAGGCTGAACAGGAGGCACAGAGAAGAAGGGAGGCAGAGATGAAGGCGAGGAAAGAGGCAGAAGAGAGGGATCGAGTATTAACTGCATTGGCTCAAAACGATAATCGATATAGAAAATACACAATGGAGGAGATTGAAGTGGCTACTGAGAAATTCTCCCCATCGAAGAAACTAGGCGAAGGTGGATATGGACCTGTGTATAAAGGTCACCTTGATCACACGGCAGTTGCAATCAAACTTTTAAATCCTGAAGCTTCTCAGGGCAGGAAGCAATTCCAACAAGAGGTAATGATATGTATGAACTTTTTGTTGTGTACACTAAAAATGAATTTGATTCTTTTTTTCCATGTTTATTTACATAAAAATGCTGTTGAGTGACTTGAATTTACCACTGTACTCCACGAAGCTAGCAAGTATGTTTGCATATTCTACAAGAATTATTTAATTCATAATATAATATGAAGTGGCTTCATATGCAAAATATAACTACCTTTTTCCACTTCTTAAACTTTGGTTGTCGTTCATCCCTTTGTTATCTCTTGCTTCTATTAATGCAAGAATATGTTAACACAAAGATGTGCCTAAAAATGTTTACACAAATATGACAATATACTTTTCCATCCTTACATGCACAGGTTGAGGTACTAAGTTGTATTAGACATCCAAATATGGTCCTTCTCCTCGGTGCATGTCCTGAACATGGTTGTTTGGTGTATGAATTCATGGATAATGGTAGCTTAGAAGATAGATTATTTCGGAAAAATAACAGCAGACCTCTTACATGGCAAAAACGGTTCCAAATATCGGCTGAGATTGCAACTGCACTCCTTTTCCTTCACCAAACAAAGCCAGAGCCCATTGTGCACCGAGACCTAAAACCATCTAACATTCTGTTGGACAGGAATTACGTGAGTAAAATCAGTGATGTCGGTCTTGCAAGACTAGTCCCGTCTTCTGTAGTCGACAATGTCACACAATATTACATGACTTCAGCTGCCGGAACCTTTTGTTATATTGATCCTGAGTATCAACAAACAGGAATTTTAACAACAAAATCAGATATATATTCGTTGGGGGTCATGTTACTGCAGGTAATCACAGCCAAGCCTCCAATGGGCCTTGCTCACCATGTCAAGAGAGCGGTTGAAAAGGACAGGATTGTGGAGATTCTTGATCCTGCAGTGACTGATTGGCCAGTTGAAGCAGCTCTATCGTTTGCGAAATTAGCATTGGGTTGTGTAGAGCTCAGCAAGAAAGACAGGCCAAATCTTGCAACAGTTGTTTTGCCAGAGCTTAACAGGTTAAGAGATCTTGGATGTACTGATAACATAGTTTTTACTGATACTAAGAACAATAGCCATTCACCACGCCCTCCAATGCCGACCTGAAATCAACTGTTGAAGACAGTCAGTAGGATCAGCTAGGTTTGTATGTTGATTTACTCATCATGTAGAAAACATTCAAAATATAATTGATGCCATTCACATTATCAAAGTATTTTCAACCTGTGAAAACCAATCTCAAGCTATCAATGTATATTTCTAGAATAGTAGATTTTTTATTTTTTTATAAATAAAATACACTTGATATGATTTCGACCAACTAGGAGGAAATATCTGAGGAAGGTTTTGTGGAATTCAGACATAGCCCAAGAAAGGAGTTCGGACTTAGATCACCAAGATTCAGGGAATCAATCTGAAAAGCAAAGAGAAATCAAACTGTGAAGCAAGACTTTTGTATATATTCTTTATCATTTCATTTGGTAAACAATGGAAAGTTCTTTCTTTATGTGTTGTCAATTGTCTTAGTTCCATTACCTTTCAATCTTTCATCGCACTCAATTAATTTTGTAAGTGTTGCTTTGGAATGGATTCTCTTACCATGAAAATGAATAGAAATTGAAGTGTTGGTGATTTTCTGTCATTTTTCAGTTGGTTAATTATGACTTAAGGGTCCCCTAATTCTGTGGTTAATATTATAGTCATGATATCTAAATATGGAATTAAAATAACTCTATAAGTCACAACAAGATTCAACAGGGAATACACAATGTCCAACCGAGAATAGACATATAAAGTCAAAATTGTTTGAAGTTTTTGAATAAACATAGTTTCTTTGTGGGGGAAGATAATATGGTGTAATATGATTTTGCTGTTTTCTTATGATGTTTTGCTCATGTTGTTCCATTAGTTCAATAGATAAATAAGATTAATTATCATAATTCATTAAAAATAATCCATTACAAACTATTTATTAACAAAAACATTTACTATTTTGTCAAAAAAAATACGAACTTATATATATTAGTTATTTTTCATATAAAATATAAGAAACACATGAAATGATAATTCTCACGTAATTGACTCTGTTTCTAATTTTTAAAAATCCGTTTTGAGAATATAGCAACAACGTTAAAATTCTTTATTGAGGGTTTTATTGCTCATTATAGTTTTACCCTGACAAACGTAATAAAATTTTGAATTTCTAAGCTAAATTTTTTTTTAGAAACAAATAGTAACTAGACCAAACCCCATCATGAAGGAAGCATTTAGGATTCTTAAAGTAGGCTTCAAGAAAAACCTCATTCAACACGACACTGACCTTATTGTACAAAGTTAGTATAGTTTATCAATCACCATATTCACTTGGCTACGTTGACTCCAAATGGGAGATAACAATAGCTTAAGATTCATGAATAAAAACATGTTTAATTGGATTTCAAAAATTGGGTTCATAGGTCTGGCTTTGTTAGCTACATTAACATTTGGAGAAAAAATGGAAGCTGCATCAAATTCAAGTGGTCTTTTTAAAAATTGGATTAAAAATATTATTTTGATAATGTATTCAGGCTAATTTTCAATAGATAAGACATTTTTAGGTTGGGATAAAAATTAAACTTACTGCGGGCCCATAAATTTGCAACTTTATGGTGTAACATAGACGCTGGATGCATATGTGACATGGACACATAAAATTCAACACATTTTCATATTTTTAAAGATTAAAATGATCGAAATTGTTTAAGTTTTGTTCTTTAACTCTTTCCTATATTATTTTGGATTTAATTTATATCTACTCACAGTATAAAAGTCAATCAAAACTGTTTAATTTTTGAAATTATTTAAATTTTTATTATATTTAATTTAAAAATTATATCAATTATTATTTTTAATTGATTGATAATGTAAATCTTTCAAAATTATTATTTAAATTTTTATATCCTTAAGTGATTTTATGGAAAGAACAGAAAACAATACCATAATAAAAATAATACAAATAATAATGAGTAAATTATGATAGAGTGAGATAAAAATTAATCAAAATATTTGAACTCAAATTAATGATTAATAAACTTAACTGAAAATTGAATTAATATGCATTTAATCTTTGATTGAAAAAGAGATTTTATTTATCTTTAGGATAACTCTAAATTATTTAGAACTTTTTCGTTGAAAACTATGAAGATTAATTAACACACAAAAAAAATTATAGGTTTAAATATGTTTTGGTACTTGTAATTATAACTTTATTTATTTATTTTAGTATCAGTAAGTTTTTCGATTTGGTTTACATCCCTAAAAATATAGTTTCATTTTAAAATAGTCATTTCATTCAATTTTTATCACAAAAATTGTAACACCCTTAAAATATAATAATTTTTTAACAAAAAGAAAACCACAAATATAATTAAACTATAACATTTTTTAACCTCAAATTAACCTCAAATGTTGCAATCTTCACTAAAAAAAACTTAAATTGCTACTTCTTCTTCATCGTTCGAGTCTTCTTCCTCATCATAATTCTCATCAATGTCACCAACATCTTCATCCATTTGAGATTCATCATGGTATTCAAATTCAAATTTAAAATCATCATTACCATAATTTTTTTCTTCGTCGAGTAATTCTTGTTGGACAATAGTAGATTCTCGAATTAGTTTTTAGAACTCTATCTATTTTCAATGTAAAACTTGAGTTTTTTTTAATACATCTCTCACGTCCAGCACTATTGTACTTTGGTGGATGTATACAAATTGTGGGTGACATGATCGAATGCATTGATATTGTATTACAATTTTTGATTTAAGACATTTGATAAGAGATAAATAGAAAAAAGTAAATCGAACGATATTGATAATAGAGAGAGTTAATTACATCAAAGATTACAAATCTATATTCAATTAGATAAACAACTAATTAACTAGTGTAAAATAACTAACTAATTAGTACAATTAACTAATTAACGAACTAAGACATCTAACATAAAGAACATTGAAATATGGATTTAATTTATATACATATTCAGTGTAAGGGTTTTTTACACTATCACTCAATCACAACCGTTATATTATTATAGATATTTGATTTTTAATAAAATTGTCTTTAAAATCATCTACATGAATAATTGTGATGTCTTAAGAATATACATTTTTTTTATACTTTGATACATAATAATTAAACTCTTAAAATATATGGAGGCTGCAAGAAATGGATATTGTTTAAAAAAGAACCTTATGTGTTTTTTATTTCCTCTTATCCTTCACTTATATTGGTCTCTCATGAATCTTTTTATCATTTATACATACCCCCTACCCACTCAGACACACACATATGAAAGATCAAATTATACATTATTATGTTATACTATAATAATGTTTTATATAATATATATTTATCAAATTTCATCATTAGAATGAAAGATTATATCATACAAATGATCTATACAAATACTTACATAAATTTAAAATTATTTATTATATTATCGAGGTACATTAAAATTAACCGCTGAAAATAAATATAACTTAGCCTACAAGAATCGAGTATGCATAAAAAAAAACCTCGAGTTTTTGCTTTTCAACAATGATATCAATATAAGACTCTAAAAGATACTGTTGAAAACAAAAGTTCACCTTATTCTATAATGTCCAGCAACAAAAAAGTATTCTAGAAACATAATAATATTTTAGGAGAAAAAAAAATGATTCAGATTTTTTGACAAAGAAAAAGAAAAAAAAAATTGGATCAGATTTTTTATTTACATTTTTTGTTTGTTTTTGTTTTATTGATATTATTTACAATTTTAAAAAAGAATAATTTTTTTTCTTTCAATTATTAGTATTTTTTTTATTATGATATAATTTTTAAAATTAAAATATGACCTTTAAAATGTTTGAGATATATATATATATATATATACACTCACAATTTTCATACACTCATTCAACATATTATTTTCTCTCTATTTTATTCTTATCACATCATTAACATATCACATCTATCACTACTCACTCTGTTTCTTTCTCATTCAAAATATCAATAGTATAATTGAATGTCTATCAATGTTTTTTCTTTTCTTTTCTCTTATCTTTCCATGATACAATAAAACCAATAATAGAAAGACAAAAAATTTGAAAAATGTATTTACATGTACTTTCTAATTTCCTTTTGTTTTGAGAATGATGAGTTAGTGCGCCGTAGAAGGAAGAAGCATGCATGTTTTGTTTTGTTTTTTTGAAATATGCATTTGATTGTGAAATATGTCAATGATTTGATCAGTCAATCAAACCAATATTCGTCTAAACCTACCCTACTTAATTCTTTCATACATCTCATGAAACAAGGACCACTCTACCTATTGAATCCAACACTCAAGTTGAAGCCTTATATATATTCAATTGTCATTGAAAACGTAGAAAGAAACTTTAGAAAACATGTTTCTCTTCATAGATTATTATTTGCACTCACCAGTACAATGTATTACAAGTTTTTAAGAGACTAAAATTGTATCCCCTTTAATTTAATAATATTCTGATCTTACATAGTAATTAATTCATGTCACTTTCTAAAAAGTAAGAAATTAATATTACTGATATATATATAAGATGTCATTGCAAATTGCACCTGCGACATTTTTATGTGGTAGCCTTTGCATGCTTATATACATAGAGTGCATCTAATTATTAATTAATGCAGTGCTTGTTTTCTTCTGTGTGTAGGAGGGGACCGATTCATGCATTTTCTCTCCACACTCAACAATATTATATACATTTTAATTTATTTATTTATTTATTTATATAATATGACCTTAACAAAATAGAAACATATATTGTTCTCACTAGATCCATTGATCTTTGGCATCTCATTGGCTTCATAGAGTATTCACAAGTTACAACTTTCAATTCTAAGTATTGATTATGAGTCTAATCTCTCCTCAGGTGCTAATTGGATTGTAGCATCGACTCTTCTATAACCAACTTAGCACTTGAATTTCAAGGCAAAATATTATAAATAGAGTCAATTAAATCAATCAACTTTTTATATATAATTGAGGCAAATGGAAATTCATTTTACAACAATTTCTGGTTATTTTTTCATGTAATTATATGCATGAAAATAAAGTAGTTTTGAACATGCCTGAATTTTTTTATTTGGATAATAATTAATCTAAATAAAATTTCATGACATATATTCAAGATCAGATTGCAATGAGTATTGCTTTTACTGTCTTGTTTCTATTAATTGCACATTATTATTGTTTGTTAATTAAACATCTTTTTTTATTTTACTGTAAAAAAATCTTTTAATTTGAAGACCTGGAGATCAAAAAGATTGAGCATGTTTGGGAAATTTTATACAGAAAAAAAAATTATTTTATTTTATTTTTCAAGCTGGAGCTATAAAAACAAAATGCTATTAATAATTTATCTAAAATTAATAAACTGACGCATTAAAATTAACTTGATAAAAGAAACAGCAGGAGAGAATACAAAATTGACAAATTAATGTGTGAAAACTTATGATATATATTTCTCTATTTTCTTTTCAACTTTTTCATTCTCAATCAAAATAAAAAAAAAATAAAAACACTTTGGTATCAATCTGATAATGGCAAATTGATTTGATGTACATCTGTTATATAGATCTGTTTCATCAAAATTTGTTCAACCTCCCCTATTAATTTCCTTTCAATGGAAAATAAACCTTAGAATCAGTGCATATAATGTGTGTAATTAATTAAATTAAACTTATATTTCTTGTAATTAAAATTTGGCTTTCCAAAAAAGAAAGATCATAGTAGAAATTGATTTCTCACCTACACACACAAAATAAACATAAAGATTGATTTCCTTTTTGAAAGTAAAGATATATAGCAACTCAATCAAACAGTTAAAACTCAAAACCCTAAAAGGATAAGATTTTTCATATCCGACAAATACTGATCCAATTGGTTACTCTCTTATCTCTA
The DNA here is from genome assembly GCF_000331145.2 of Cicer arietinum. Lineage (NCBI taxonomy): Eukaryota > Viridiplantae > Streptophyta > Magnoliopsida > Fabales > Fabaceae > Cicer > Cicer arietinum. The sequence continues at coordinate 73,500,949 of NC_021164.2, read as the reverse complement.
GATGGTTGGTGCATATGCAACCCCCAAACAATAAAAACATAATTAAATAAACCATGTTTCTTGGAGTGTGAATCAAACACAAAAACTATTAGGAGTTTCTACATAATTTTATTAATTAGTAAAATTTGTATAAAGTAATTAGTTTACAGATATGTAACATAAAAGTTCATTGACCAAATAGAAATTAAATTAAATCTGTTTTTTTTTCTTTACCAAAAATGAATAAATAAATTAAATCTGGTTTTGATAAAGTAAGTTCTTGGTAGCATGATAAGAACTAAGAAGATTAATCTAAAAAAAGCTCATACCTGTGAAATATCTGAATGAGATTTGATGTATAGTACTGAATCTCCAAGTTAGGGTTAGTCTTACCATAAAAAGGAAAAACAAGAAAAAAAACTAAAAAAGGTAATATAAAATAGTACTAGAATTATGTATAAATAGAAAATGAAAAGGAGAGATATCCAGAAGGAAAAAAAATAGATGATGGTGGGGTGACAGATAGAGAGTAAGCACACATAACTTCAAGCATGAAACGTCATCGTGCAAGAAAACACTATGTGTGCTCACTCTCTTCTGTCACCGCCCTTACCCTAATTAATCTCCATAGAGATTATGAAAATCCTCTCCTTGAACATGTATTTGGATCGTATGGTATGGGGGAGACAACAAGTTTAGCCCTTGTTTCCTCTATATGGAGCAAAGAAGTACAGTTTTGAGATGTGTGAAGAGAAGAAGGGAGTGGAAGGGTTTATATAGAGCCCAAAAAGAATTTGCTAGCATCATGTAAGGAATAAATATGGGATAATCTTCCACCGGACATTAATAATTACTACTATTTGATAATATGGAGTAATTTAATATTAGTAAACATTTTACAGGGAGAAATAAAAAAGCATAAGTAAAAAAGAAGTGTGGAAAACTTTATCTTTATGATCTCTCCGTTCATATGCAACTAACCTAATTACAAACTCATTTATTCAATTTTTATTTTTTGCAAAAACAAAATATTCCTTATTCAAATTGATAACAATTACAACAATCGAGAATAATACAGTTAATGCACATTAAAGTTAAAAAAGATAAATTTAGACACAAATTCGTAGTGTCTAGGTTAATAGAATAAAACAGTATAATATTTACAATTATGACAAAATCTATAAATATAATAAAATTGAAGTGTTTTGAATATACATATTTCTGGAGTTATAATATTAAAGATGTCAAAATTATTGATTGAATCTGAATATACACTTAAAAATAATATATCAATCTGAATCAAAATAATACTATAATAAGATACAAAAAATACTATTGTGAAACGGAAAATCAAAAATTGCATAAAGACGGGAAACCAAATATATAGTCATTTATGCATTGATATTACCAACACATCTTGTGATTCTAAATCAATTATAAACCCTCCAATCCTTTGATATCTTTTCTTACCTTTCTTAGTTACTTTTTTTTTTTTCTCTCTTTGAAACACTAAATAGCCGGGACCACCGTGAAGAAATATTATAGGCACACTTATTTTATTTATATTATTGTGAATTGTCATTCTCATTTTGATATGAGGTGAGATGTGTAGGTGGTTGACGGTGAATGTTGGAGTTCATTGTACATTGTAATGTACTCTAGTGTGTAATTAATGTGTAAATATTGTGGGTTGTTTTTATTAAATTGTTTATGAGTAGATTTGAAAGAAAAAAAATGCATTTAGTTAATAGTTTGCATGTAAAAATTTATATTTAAGGATAATTTTTTTCTTCTTAATTGGTCTTTAGAATTAGGGCAGTGAGATTATATCTTGGAAATAAATATCACATCGTTGAATGTAATAAAAGAAAAAAGAGGTCAAAACTATATCTTGCCTTTGTTCCTATTTATAAAACTTACATATAAATAAATAAAATTAGTACTATATATAATTAAAGTGTATAATTTGAGTATAACTATTATTAAACTACCTTTTAGGTATAGAAGGATTCGATGCTAATTTTTTGTATTCTAATACAATTTGGTAATATCAATAAGATATATATTTATAAAAAGAGTAGTAAATATGTTTAGAAATTTGCAAGTAGCATTATATTTAAGGACAAACAAATACTAAAGGAGTTGTATATACTTTAAATTTGTATTTGACTTTTTTCTAAAATCTTATACTCTTATTTTATAATATTGTGAGATATAATACAAGTATTTACTTTAAAAAGTGTAAATATATTGGAGTCTTAGAACTTTTTAGAGAAATTTATATGAGACATTTCACGTGTTATTATTTAATTATCATTAAATAGTTGTCGTGATTATTCTAAATTTTAGAGTTTTCCACATTCTACTTTTCTGTTTTGACTGTGCTCTTTTTCCCACCAGTGCGGTTGGTCATGCGTATGAATTTGAGTTGTCTTTTCATATAAGAAATCAATTTAATAAGTCTTTTACTTTGTAAGTTACTGTAATTATCATTATATAAATCTCATAATTAGATCGTTAAATTGCATAAAGACAATTATCATTATATAAGTTACAACATCCAAGAGATATGATGGGACAAGTTAGGACATCTAAAATATATGAATTTAATAATATATCTAATAATAATTAGATTAATAATTTATCAATAACTTGATAGATGAAATGAAATAAGATAAAATTTAACGATCTAATATTTAATAATAAACATTTATATGATGCAAAACTATGAACATTAGATTACGTCGTACTGATATAAGTAATATCTAGCAATTTTATGATGGGTTTAATCCTCTTTCAATCAATAGTAAACTTGTTCAAAGGAACAAACAACATAAACAACACCTACTTTAGTAAAAAAAAAATGCCTACAATAATTTTAAAAAAGTAAACATATTTTAAAGAAATTATTCATCACTTTGTAGAGAACAATCATTTGTATATTATTTTTTACCAATGAGAGAAAGTCAATAATAATAAGATTAAAGGATTCTTGTTCTGAGATATCGTGTCGAAAACTAATTGAATATAGTGTTATCAAGTATTATCATATATATTTGGTGGACCTTGTTTTTGACACCATATAATATGCTTCAGATTGAATTGAAGGCCAACACATGGAACTATAATGGCAGGCCCTCTTCCTTTAATTTATTAATAAAAAAAGGAATGAGGAGTTTTAAAAACAGCTAATTGGCCACTTAGTGCTCAACACACCTCATTCACAAAGATCTAATACTTTTATGCGATAATAAATTATCTCAAATTAATTTATCAAATGTCCATCTAGTACAACATAAGATATCATCTTGCATATGTAGCGTACATATCGCATAATCATCATTTAATTGTTATTATATAGTCTAACAATTTCCATGGTACACCTCGTCCAATAAAAAAATTCACCAACTTCTAATATAAGGTATTATGAGTACATAATTTATTTCTTTATAAAATATATCTTCATCCAAAATCACTAGCAAAAGTCTTTCTCCCGATAAAAACTTCTCGCCAACGACAACCCAAATAGGACAGTCCCATGGATATCTCCACTTATCTCTACATACATAAAATTTGGTGAGTGACAAATTAATACGAATGTTAAGCCCTCACACATCATGAGTGTCATGACTCATGGTCATGAAACAAAATACCTTGCTACCCTATACTATTATTATATGACTGGGGTATCACAACAAATGGTAATGTCATAGATTTCCCTATAAGGAAAGGCCATGAGTTTAAAGTTTCTAGAATTTAACCCTTTTTGGTGGAGGATGGATAATGCTAATGCTTGTTAACTCTAGGTGTTTCAGCCTACTCTTGTAAAAAAAAAGTTGTTTTAGACTACACCATAATATAAAAAGGTAGTTTTTTTCTCTCAAGTATGTTTTATGATATAATATTATAGAAACATGATATGATAAATAATTGGATAAAACTAATAATAATAAGGTAAGATTGACAATTATGTATTTGATGTGCATAACATAACAAATAAGAAAAATTAATTAAAATAATAAAATTATAGATTTGTAAAACAATTATGTATTTTTTAATTCATTTGTAATATTTTTAATTTTTATAAATTAAAAAAATACTAAATTCATTATTGTGTGTTGGTAAATTATTATAATATTTTATAGGGGCAAATAAACTTTTAATATTAAATTGTATTAAAAATATAAGAACAGTTATTATAATATCAAATTGTATTTTACATAAGTAAATCGATAAATTATCGTTTTATTATGTTCTATTGATTTCTAACTCAATTCAAATTTAAGATAAAAATTCAAACAAAGAGAAGATGAGATAAAATTTAAGATTAACTTACATAGCTTGCACTTTGATCAAACAATGTATCATAGAGACATGATATGACACAATTATCATATTATGTCCATTATCATGCACATCAAATAGAAATTCAATATTTTTAAAAGTTCTAAAATAAAGAGATAAACGATGCATTTGAATTAGCCAATCCTATATTTTACACTCAAGATTGATTCAAACATAATTTTCGGGCTTTTGAAAATATTACAAGATAAAAGAAATTAACCACCATACATATTCGAGATTCAATATTGTTTGTGGACGTGGAAAGTCCAATTTAATCCTCCTATCAAAAGATAATTAAAATGATCGTACTATAACAAGTGCATTTCAAACACTTGTTAAGAAATAAAAAATAAAAAAACTAACTTTATTTAAAAAATTTAAGACATTGTATATTCACGTTCTAAAATTTTATTTTACTTTTTTATTGTTTAACAATTGCATTTGGCATAATTAAAATGCGGTAAGCATCTTCGTGTGGCGTTGGCAACTTATCTTCTGTTTTTTTAATAAAATAAAAAGAACTTATCTTCTCTTCTACCTTTTGATTGTAATGTAAAGAAATGAATGGATTGAGTGTTGGAGTAGCATGCACGTTCTACATTGATCTTTTCAGATGTCTCAATAGTCAATACCACTTTCGGCGAACTAAAAATGGGATATGTCTTTGGACCATCCCCACACACACAAAATGATTGCTGATGCAAGGAGTGGTTGCTAGGGTCGACAATAAATCAAAATAAGTTTAACATAGTTTGGCAATTAAATCATTGAATTTGAGTCGAAAATTAAATTCTTTGATTAAATGAACAGAATTTGATCTATATATAATTTTGATTCGTTTGATTAATGAATTGTTTCAATAAAAATAAATATAATAGTATTTAGTTGATGATTATGTAAAAAAAAATACTACATAAGTTATGAGATATTAAATTATTTTAGTAGTTGAGACAGTGGAGTTAAAAAGTGAAGTGATAATAAGATTGCATGTTAAATCTCATCTTCAACAAATATTGATAATATTAGTTAAATATGTTTTTAATTCATTTAGACATATATCAATTTTTATTTATTAGTTTCTTGAAGAAAAAAAATTAAATTTTTATTATTCTAAATTTTCAGTTGTTAATTTTAATTTCTATTTTTTTGCAAAAGTGCATGTCGGATATTCTAAATGACTTTTTTTTACAACACATCATTGATAAGAATTTAAAACATTACTAATTTAATAATTTAATCTAAAGTCTTTATTAATTTATCTATAACTTCAAAATAAAGATTAAATTATTAAACTAAAGATTAAAAAGTTAAGTTATTAAGTTAATTAATGATATGTTAAAATCTTAACAATGACATCTCATAAAAAAATTAAAACATGCGACGTAAATTTTTGTAAAAAAGAACTAACTAAATTTGGTAACAAAAAATTTAGAAGAAACAAAGCTTGAATAAACTTTTTAAAGGGACTAAAAATAAAAGTTGATATATTTAGATGGGCTAAAAATATAATTAATCATAATAATATTAACAATACTAATTACTAATATTGTCCATTGAAAAAAAAATACATATACTAATAATTGATAATTATTTGAAATATAATAATTAAATTTATGGTTAAATGAGTTTATGGTCCCTATAAACAATTTTAGTCTCTAAAAACTTATTCATAAGCTAACTATTAAAAGTTTATAGAGACTATAAACTTATTTAACCCTTAATTTTATGTTAAGGTAAGAAATTTCTATAGACTTGATTTATATTTATGTTTTGCAATTAGACAATTGATTTATCTAAAATCTACAACTAAATTACTGATTTAAAGATCAAATAATTTATCATTTGAGGTGATTGTGAGCTTGAATTGAGTCAGGTTCATGTCGAATTCAAATCAAGTTTCGAACCATACAATTTTTAATTTATTGAGTCGAGCACAACTAAATTGACTTTACTCGTTTTCAGTCTTAATATTTGTATTGCGGTTTAGATCAATTTTAAGATGAAAAAGAAAAAGACAATCGAATCAAATATTAAAACTATCACAGTTCAATTCGGTTGGTTGATTCCTTAATAAAATATTTGATTTGATTCAATTAAATTAGATTAATTTTTTGTTAATCTAAATTTCATGATAAATTAATTAAATTTGATTAATATTAGTATTTAAAAAATTACGATAAATTAATAAATTTGATGTAAAATATAACTTATAATATATGATTATGTTTAAATGTGCAAAATGATATAAAAAAATTTAAATAAAACAAATAAGTGTTGTTAAGAAAATTAAAAACCAATAAATGATATATTAATACAGTTTCTCATACTAATAAAAAATAAATTATAAACATTAAAATTTAATATTTAGTGTGATTCAATTTTAAAAAAATTAAAATTTAATTTGATCCAAATAATTTTTACAAAAGAGATTTAATAACATTTAGTTTTGTATTATTTTCAATTTTTAAATGCACTTATATTTTTCTATGGTATCAGATATAAGAAAATAGTTTAATAAAAATTAATATATTTAATATACATTTTGAATCAAATAATTCAGTTACGTATTACCTTTTGGTGAAGAGTAGATAATTGGTTCCAAATTGGGGTTGATGCAGCATTGAAAATAATAATATACAGAAATTTGAGTTATGAGATTGTGTGGTTGGGGATATGTTGCGGTGGCGATTGATTCGAAGGAACCTTACAATGGAAATGAATTGGCACATCCTTTGGAATTGGATACTCGATACACAACATTCCAATGTGCATGTTGGGAAGTGGCCAACAAAACAACAACTCATTCAAAAGACAGATTCACCCCTTGCTTTATCACATATTAATTGGGACAAAATCCTTTTTAGGGGTAAGCATGTGACCACAATTTGGAGCCATGTGCTTTAATCACTTCTTTTGTGTGTGCGTGTGAACTGTTCACCCTCATATTGGCTTACTCAGGCGGTCTACCAATATCCCCACCTCTGCACTATTATTGGACCTAATTCATATTCTTTTAAAAAAAATTAATCTATCTAATGCATCTGTAATACTTTATGGATAAACATAATACATATTTTATAAAATTTAAAGTAATAAAAAAATTATAGATTAATTTTTGAAATATCAATAAAGATATATAAGATCCACTTTAAAATCATGTTAACATTCTTAAATTAAAAAAATTATTGTCAATAAAAAATACTTTTTAATCATTGACTAATATAAAGTCAATATTTATTTTATGAAAATTTTGTTGATATACTCTAATATATTAATTAAAATTAAATAGATTATAAAAATATCACATATATATATATATATATATATATAATTTTTTAAATATAAAATTTGTTAACATATCTAAATTAGACTGTATTTGAAATTTCAACATTTTTATATATTTATATCGTACGACATTTACATATGAACTATGTTTTACAGACTTTTATATCTAACTATTTATTTTAGACATGACAAATGCATGAGATAACAGAATAGTAATAGAATTCTTTACATATCAAAATTATGTTTTTAATTAAGAAAATACTAAAATTTAAAATATATAAAATATTAATAAAATGAATGGATCTATGTGTATTAAATAATCATATTTTTTTACCAATAAGGCGAGTTTGGATTTAAGAAAGAGTCGTGTATCAAGTATCAACATTTTATTCTCACTCTTACTTCAACATTAAATTTTGAGAAATATTCGTACCTTCACTAAGTTGAAGTTAATTTTTCATATTAGAATTATAGTTGCTTCAGGTGAGTACATTATTTGTTGTTTGACGCTAGTGATTACATTATAACTCAAAACAAAATTGACATAAAAAAATTTATAAAAATTAATTTAACTTATAAATATTAAAATCATTAAACTGAATATTATGTTTCAGTTCCGTATATGAAATTTTATAATTGCATATAAATTTAATTATAATTTTATCTATAAATTAAAAAAATTAACATAAAAAATACTTTAAAAAATATATAAAAGTAAATACGAGAATACACTAAATAGAGGACTCAAAAAAATTACACTAATCAGAGAATAAGAAAGACAATCTCTTTATGTATATGAACTTTTATTATGCCAAGTTTTTTTCTTAAAAAGAATCAAAGCTAAGCCACACTCACGACTATTGGGTTGACCAGAGAGCCCCTTTTTGTGAATGCGGACTTTCAGGCCTAGGCCCAGCCCAGCTATATGGTTAATCATTGGAATTTCTTTTTCTTTTTTTCCAAATCTTCTAAAAAATCTCTAAATTTTGTTTGTATTATTTAATTCGAATGTATATTTTTGTATATTTGATAACATAGTCACATTGCTATTCAAAAGCTCATCATGGATTATTTCTTTCAATTTAAACCCTACTCATAAGGACATGGCTAAATGGGATTGCTTCATATATATACCACCTGATGGGTTTGGTTCGTAAGTATACATTTGGATCAATCTTGAACATATTTTTGTAAAAATATGTCTCTCTTTAAATATAGGGACCTAACAGTCACTCAAACCACCTAGATTCAATTTTTGCAACCCTTTACACCTCAATAATTAGAAACTATGAAAGTGCTGGTGCAATTTGAACTGTTAAAACTTAAAAATATAGTATGATCTACTCTATAATTAAAAATATGGATGCGATCTAAAAAAAGTTAAATCCACACAAATTTAAAAGTAATGATCTGGATCATACTAAAAGACAATCACCAATATCTGGAAGTGTACTTCCGACAAGTATAATTTTAGGGGGAGTTATGTGGAATTTTGTAGAAATGAGAAAGTTGTAAAGCAACACAACTTTTCAATCCAAATTACAAGGGCTTATAGGGACCGGTCCAATTCACCAATGACAACAAGGTGATGGGCCATATGCTAACCAATAACCCATGTTTATGAAAGCTTTAATTTCATGCTATAAAGTACAAACTAAGGTGGCAAAGTTAAGAATAATTTGACCAAGGGGTCAAATATAAATAAATAAAATACTTTTAAAGCTTGAGGAAATGGGAGATCAAATTACATATTTACTTAAATGACAGACGAAATATCAAAACTACATTTTAGTCAAATATTTTGAAGAATCCATCTATATTGTAGGGTATAAAGAGGTTTGGCAAGAGTATCCTAGAAAAAAAATAAGTGTCTAAATTGTCTTCGTTCAAATAATTAAGAATATGTATGAGATAGTTATGACTAGTGTGAGAATGCATGATATGCTGCATATGATTTCTTAATAACTGTAGGACTTCAACAACAAAAAAAGTCCATTTTTATACTATGAAATTAAAATTTAGAGTAGAAGAGATACACTTTCATATAGTTTCATTGACAACTATTTACTTTACTGAGTATTTACAATAGAATGTTAAAGGAACAACTTGAAAATTTTATCCTTTTGCTCTTTGTCATGAGTATACTTATGAACTACCAGAGAGCCGGTCTAAGTGAGCGGCAAAGTCTTTGTTTTAAATCTCATAAAAAAATAGTTTTTTATTTTAACTTTTATTCGGTACAATATTATATTATAAAACCTCTTTAAATCTCCGACAACTATACACAAACAAAAAAAAACCTCCAAAATTTTTAAATTTCTAATGTCATGATTTCTACTAAATAACTTTTCTATATTTATGAAATAAAATATTAATATTTTATTTATTAACTTTTGAAAAAGTCTTTTGATTGTTTCGCTTTAGGTCTCACAATGTGTTGGACCAGCTCTATAAACTACATTGTAAGGTTGTCGGAAATGGGACATGCCTCACAGACTGACCAATCAACTCTTATTTCAATATGGGTCGAGTTTTAAAAAAAGTAATTTAAACATGGGGTCAGACGGACCAATTTTAAGAAGAAAAATCTAAGTCTAATTTCTTTTTCTTTATAAAAAAATAATTAGATTTCTTCATTTTCTTAATCTTGTCATTGTCAAAAAAATTATCCACCTTAATTTCTCAAGTCAACCCAATTCACTTACAAAATAAAATAAATAAAAAACTTAAAATCACTAAATTAAAAAAAGAAAACCTAAAAACTTAAGGTCTCGTTAAACATGTTATGAGTGTGGTCATCTCATCCTTAGTTGTGGCGTTATGTATTATATATTTTGATTTTTTTAAATTTGTTACTTTTTTTAGGAGCAACCGTTGTTAATATAATTATTAATTGTATAAAAAAAACTTTGAATATGTCTTTTGCTAGTCGCTTTAGATCATCAAATGCATTTGTTATTGGTTAGTTTGGTCATCAAACATGTATTTCGTTTGTCAGTTTAATTCTTAAATTTATTAATAAAAAATACAATTATAAATACTTTTGAAGTTTAGATGCATTTAGAGATTATAATGACATTGTTGTGTCAGACTGAATATTAGTTCAAATCACTTATATTAAATGTGTGAAGAAGAATATGGATAGTTATTATAATTATGAAAATCTAGTTTAAGTTTTATGAACCACAACTATTCTAATTCTTGGTTGTATTGGGGGATTGAATAATTGTATGTATTTGAGAGAGTTGTAATTTTTCCTGTAAAGTTGTGTGAGAATATTTTCCGTTTTTGGTCCAAAGGTTTGCAATTTTCTCCGAATACAAATTGAGTTAAGTAATAAAATATTTATTGTTTATTTTTTAATTTTGATTCTTGTATAAGTCTACTTTAGTTCGTGTGAAAAATTTATCTAGTTGGTTTCTAATTAGATACATTTAAAAATTTAAATAATTGTTCATTGAATTAATAGAAAGATGATAAATCCATGATTTTTTTGTTGAAATTATTACTTAATAATTAAAGATGAATTTTTTAAAAAATAATCTCATATCTTATTATACTGAAGTTGAATATCAATTACAACGAATGAGTTATTAAATATGAAGAAGAAAAAAATCAAACACTAATTATGTAGAAAAGTGATAATGTAGTTATGCTAATAAAATACTCAAATACATTGAAAAACAAATTAATTCGAATAAGACTAAGTCAAAATTAAGACTAAGATAAAATATAATACAACTATATATCAATAAAAATAAAAATATATTAAATAAATCACAAAACTATATTTAATGTTATTTATCTTATTTTACGTTCACACATATGTATTCAGTTGTCTTTATGAACATTTATCACTAAATACAATAAATGACTTTCGACATAATTTTGTCAACATAATTTAAACTAAGGTTTTGTTTTCTTTTTGTGCAATTCTACTTGCGGATTACCAAGTTGGGAATATTTAATTTCGATATTTAGAAATGGGACCATGAAAAATGGTTTTGACCTTTCCTGTTATAGAGGGGATCAAGAATCCTTTATATAAAAAGATAAAACCACAAAGCGTAAACACTACACAATCTACATGATTCCCCACTAAACACGCCATCTAGAAAACAAGGAATAATAAGAGTTTTGATATTTATACATGTTTAATTTTTTTATATTAATCTAATATTTTATTTTTATCTTTCTTTTTCTACTATATCATTAATATATCATATTTGTTCTCAGCTCTTTTTCTCTTAAATAATTTTCAAAGTAAAACTAAGCCAGCTCAAAACCAAAGCCATTATTATAGACCAAAGCTCTTATGGTCTTTGTTGGACCCCACATAACCACTGTCAATCAAATTTTAATAATCTTTTTTATAAAATAAGAAAAAAGTTTAAGCCTTTAAGGTATAGAATTTAGAAAGAAAAAAACCATTTCAATCTCTTCCAACCTAATTTCCCATGGAAGATTTTCAGAGATCAAGGTCTTATGCAAATGGCCAAATGATGCAGACAGAAAACTACTATGGACCACCTAAACCTTATGATCTCAGAAGCTATAGTTCTTCCTATGCACAAACTCAAATGGGTCCTAATGATTTGAAGTTGAAGAAAGGTAAAAGCTTTTCATCTGGGTCTTCTTTCTCCAAAACTTTGAGCTTTGCTGATCCTGAACTTCAGAGGAAGAAAAGGGTTGCTAGCTATAAAATGTATTCTGTTGAAGGTAGAGTCAAAGGGTCTTTTAGAAAGAGCTTTAGATGGCTTAAGAATAAGTATTCACAAGTGGTTCATGGTTGGTAGTTATTTAATTGTTGTTAACTTTGGTTAATGTTTTTACCTTTTATCAATTAAGTAATCTCAGTTGTGTTATTCTTCTGAAGAATTGTAGATAAATTATTGATGGTTTCATATAGGCTTTTCTTTATACATGTCATAAAGTTACTTTAATTATTGGGAATCAAATTATGTTGTTTTTGTTGTTTGGGATTTTTATTTTGTCATGAAAGGGATGGATCAAATTAATCATGTGTGTACTGATCTTTGTATTTCTTAGATTTCTGTAATCTGTACCTTTTGAATAATCTATTTTTAATAACATTATTATCATCAATATGAATTATGATCATTATTTGCGACAATTAGCTTCACTAACCTCTAGTAAGGATGATATCTTAGGCGTTTTCTTTGTTTCTGTAAACTTTTCCTTTTCTTCTGCACCTAACATGAGAAATTCCAAGGAATCATTTCCCTTTAATGTAATTTAATTTGTCAGTTATTTGTTCCATTAAAGAATTTTTGTCTTTTGTCAGAAAACAAAATTTCCTTCTTCAGGGTAGAATATCTTTTCTTAAAAAACAATACTTCAAACTTTTTAAGAGTTTTAATGCAAATTTCAAAAATAAGTTTTTGAAATGTTCTGGAATTCATTAAGTTTCCTGGTTCGTTCACCTATTTTGTCCAAGGGAAATGTTAATATTGTTAAACAACTTTAAAATAAAATAACACTTTAGAATTTGTGCAATCAATATTTTAAAAAGTAACTTTTCTATTTAAAATTATTTTTATTGTTTAACAAATACCTTTAAAACATTTATTATTAGTATGACCTTTCTCTAATTGAGCAACTGCAAAATAGTGCCACACCGCTGAAGTACAACTGAGATTATGTTCAACAAATGCTTATCATCTTGCTCATTTTCAAGTACTTTTTTTATTACCTTTTAATGAGGCTAGCACAACAATCAGATATGACTATCTCACAGTGATTCGATCGACCAAAATTGGGTAAAAAATGATACTCGAAGCAACAAATTACACATATGCTAGCACTCTCATCATTAAAACAACTCATATATTGCTCAACTTCTGAGTGAATTAACAATTCATATTTATTCAAAATATTTCACAATAATAAATATATGAGTTTTTCACTGTATATTATTCAATATTATTTTTTATAATTTAGATTTTTTTTTACTTTTTTTATATTGGATTAAGAATATAGACCAAATCCTTTTCTCATAATCTCGTAGTAGCCACCGCCTCAATCTTTGCCTCTTTCATTAGAGAGCAGTCGTCCAATCGTTTTCTCTAAAAAAAAATTCTTCTCCTTTATATTTTTCACACACAACACACACATACACACGCGCGCCCACACACATATATATATATATATATATATATATATATATATATATATATATATATATAT
>NC_021164.2:73471958-73486851 GCF_000331145.2 Cicer arietinum | reverse complement strand
TATATATATATATATATGTATGTAATTTTTCCATTTTTATATAACATTTGATTTCTCGTTTCGGTGTGGCGTTTGATCTTCTATATTGTTACGATGTTCTTTTAGTTCAGATTGATAGATTTAATTCGATCAAGTGTATATACAAATTAAATAAATAAATTTGGTGTTTTTAATTTTACAGATTCGAAAACATGTATATTTCGGACACTTCAATCTTGTCATATTTGTAGACTTTGTCACAATTATATGCATTATGTTGTTTTATGCTATTAAATGGTGTTGAGAGTTTGTTCGTAAATTTATCTTTTTCGATTTTAACAACTTTGAATTGTATTATCCTCAATCTGTATAGTTATTACCAATTTAAACAAAAGACTATTGTTTTCTTAAAAAAAAAAAATATTCACTTTTTCACCTAATATAAAATTTGTATAAAAAGTAAATTTCATTTTTAAAAGTCTATTTAAACCTCTCAATTTATCAAAATTGACTCCTCCAATTTTGAGTTTTTTATTACCAAAGTTGGACTTAATATAGTCTCATCCCATCTATACAAATGAATAATCTCTTAAAATAGAAACCGTGCATTGTTGGAATGGAGGAAAACCAGTTGATAGATCCAAGTCTAAGAAAACCTAACACATTTTAAAGGTTTGCTCCACAAAGAAAAGAAAGATTAATTAATGTAAGGCATTTACCGTCCAAAGGGGTAGTTAGTTTAATGTGAGGGGGTAAATAGTAAATAGGCAATTTAATATCAATTTTTACCGATTGTTACAATTTTATGGACAAAATTGCTTATTCAATCAATGTTAGACAGTAAGTTAGTAATGTTCTCATCCAAATATAAAAGTTAATTTTCTCATTATCTATTTGTTTAAATTTTAAATCAAATACAAATATTTTGTTCATAAATAGAAATAGAACGAGTATTAATTTTATAAAAATAAATTAAATATTTATTATTACACGTATATACCACATATAAAATATAATTTAAAAATTATTTATGATTTTTGAAATATATAGTAAAAATTAATTTTTAGTTGTTTACCAAAATTATTTAAATATATATCTTTTAAATTGTGAAAAACATAAAATTTAGATTGAATCATTAATAAATGACTCAAAATCTTATGCCTTATAAATTGAGTAAACATTTTTTTAAATCTAAAGTATTTACTTTAGTGACTTGACTCTTGAGTCATCATAAATGATCATGATGAGAAAGATTGTAATTTTGAATGAAAGAAAAAAAAAATCATACAAAATTAACTAGGATGTCTAATAATCATGTAAAAAAATGTAGGAATGCAGCCTCTCACATTAAAATTGTATATATATGACCTATAAATTCTTTTACATGTATCTCTCTTCATAGTTGCTAGGATTCCACGTATTTAATGTCCACAAAATTGTCACATTACAATGTTATGTGAAATTGTAATATTCCATCTACAAACATAGTTGCTCGATTAGTTTTTTGATAAATGAAAGAAATAATATTCTACTCTTGACCCTAGCAAACCAATCTACCATTAATATTTAAAAAACCACTCACAAATTTAAATGCTAATTGTAAAATGGCTACGTGAAAGTACACCTCCATCTTCATTATAACTTCTTTGACTGATGGAGCAGAGACAACCATGTTCCATGCTGCAAGCTTAATGAAGCCTTTTATAACACCATTGTCAAATAATGCAAGCAAACAGTTATTTTTTTAATAATTAAACTTTATATTATCACGCATAAGAAATGCTATAGAGGGAGTAAACAAATACTCCTTACATAAAACTCTCTAGCATTCAAGAGTATCAACAATTTATACAAATCAATGGTTATAAATACAATTGGTTGAAGTCATAATTAAAATCTTTTAATTACACGTAAATCAAAATTAAATTAATTGTTTTACATCTTTAATAACTGAAATAATATTTGCATCATATTCACGAAACACTATAATTTCTATTTTTCCTACTAGATTAAATCACAGTCAAACAAACACAATAAATCTTATTTCATTTTACTCTACCACAACAAACCAAACCAACAAATTGAATAGCTTGATCAAGCACTGTATTTGGTAAAGCACCACTAATATCAAACCAATAAAAAATCATTAATCACACCTGATTAAAGAATGGACATTCAAAAAATAAGTGATTTACATTACCCTCATAGTTACATCCACTCATACACATTAAATTATCAATTGCGCCAACATTCTTTAATGTTAGATTATCCTTTGATAAAAATTTATGTGGAGCTTATTCTCATAACCTGATAAAAATTTGACATTACTATTTTGAGCATTTCCAATACTAATAAATGGATGTTATTTACCAAAATTGGGAAGACATGTTTTATCCCATCCAACATCTCCTAAATTAAAGCAATCAGTTTCGGATTCTTTCCTCCAAACCAAAGAAACCAAAATATTGCTATTTCTTCTCCCACTTCTGTCTTGCCTTTAGGACTTTGCACGTAGAGGAAACCCTCTCAGTCCTCACACTTCATCCAAATATTCCAACATCCTCAAACAAACATAGTACTGCTAAACGACATCACACATTTTGTTTTGTCATGGGAAGAAAACTCCCTCTTGATAATATTTCATTAGTACACCCCCTTCTTTATTTCTCATTCCTTGCAGCAGGTTTTGCTGCTACCATTGCAATAATCACAGCTATATGCAGCGTTGGATTTCGAAGAAAATCGGAACCAGATCCACCACAAATTGATCCATTAAATGTAGATACAGATTTAAATTCATCTAGTCCACCATCAAACACATTAGCTACAGGAGAATCAATATCGTCAGAGCATGAAAATGAAAAAACAGAACAAAAAGATAAAACAGAAACAGAGAACAATGAAGCGGTGATTAAGGAATTACCTCTTCCACCTTCAATGTTGCTACCAAAAGAATCAATTTCTTGCAATAATATGAAAAGGGTAACTTCAGAAAGAAGATCTTCTTTTAGTATGAATCTTAAAATGCCAAGGAGTTTATCATTGGCAAAAAATTGGGATCAAATAAAGGAAGATAAACTTAAAGGGAAGGCAAAAACAGATGACTCTGTTTGGATGAAAACGATTATATTAGGAGAAAAATGTGTTCCTGACGATGACGAAGATCCTGTTATTTTTGAAGGTAAAGGGAAGAAAATTTCAGCTTATCATCCTAAAAGTTATAGTTCAATGTCTATGTCAGTTTCTAGACAGAATTCTTTTACTGATTCCGATGCAGTGTGTGCATCACAAAGACAAGAAGACAAAATCAATAATAGTTAATTTTATTTTTTTTTATCGTGTTTGTTTGTTAGTGTATGCATGAATTGATGCGGTTATTTTTGTCATCGTGAATGAACAAAGATGCTACAACAAATTTTCTGCACGTGGATAAAATATATAAGAAAGTAGATTTGGTGTGTTCTGGTTTATGCAGAGAATTTAATGCAGCGAAATGATTGTTATTCTCTGTGGATGTTTGAAGGAATGTATTAATGCGTGTCGAGGTGTTAAGGAAGAGAAAACAACGTTTGTCTTCAATAATAATCTCTTCTCTTGTAACATGAACAAGTAGCAATGCTATGTGGAATTAGTACACCCACTATGAAACGTGTAGATTCAACTCATATTCATATATATTTCTTATTGTCATATTTCATATTTATTTTTCTAGAGAACCATTAGAGTAGAGATATATTAATCATTCGCTTGTAAAAAAATATATATAATCATTCACAACACTTGATATTAAAGCTGTAAGAAAAAACAGTTATATTAAAAACTTTCTAGGGAAAAGGGTGGTGTGAGTATGAGATATAATCAAAAAATAAATTATAAGAGTGCAGTGCTCTCTCCGTCTTACAATTAGGATCATTTAAATGTTTTATACATAAAAAAATATAATGATTAAAAAAAAATTATCAAACCATTCATTTTAATTATTAATAGATTTTTTATTATTAATATTATAAAATATAATAATATTTTAAAAGTTATGTAATCATTAAATGGTAGTATAGAAAAAAAATAATAATTAAAGTTTCATTTTTGAGATAATTTTTTTTTTTCTAAAATGACACTTATTGTTAGATTAATTTATAGTATTCTTATTGTTATAACAATAACATAATCTTAAAAAAAAATAAAGAAAAAAATTGTAAATAGAAATTAATGTTAAATGTTTGATAACAAAATTCAATAAATAATATCTGATTCTATTAATTATAAAACAACTGTAGTTTTTTATTATTAAATAAATAAATTATTGTTTTAATGTTATTAGTGGTATTTATAATATCACAATCCAAACTATAACAATACTGTATGGTAGGAGGTTATATCGCCTTCGTATTCTAATATGAGATTTTCTTATTTTGTTGAGAATCTAACATACTAGTTTGCTACAATATCTCCAACAAAATAATATCACAAGCTTAATAGTTCTTGGAATCACCTTTTTTTGTTGTTGTTAAAGTTCTTATAATCAATTATAAAGACGGTCGAACTATAGATTATAGGCCAGCACAAAATGTCTCAGTTTTTGTTGGCAACGAATTAAAATTATGTTTCTTTTTTTATTTCTCAAAGATTAACCTGAGTTCTATATCTTTTTGTAAATGATCATAACAAAACTTCATGGTCTTTGAAGAAAATAAAAACAACATTTAATCTCTAAAAAAATATGGACAATTTAGTCTTATTACAAATCACCGTAGAGAATGATAATTAAGTCTTAATAATCATAAAAAAGGTCAATTTGATGATTGTCAATAATTAAAAAGAAACAATTTTATTTATGTAAATTTTTTTAAAATAATTTATTGTTCAATAAATTATTCATTTTTTTTAACATTCAAACAACTGCCATGTAAATAACGGACTGAGTAAATGTATTTTAGTTTTAGTACACAATTTATATCAATTTTTAGATATAATTGAGATTCCCCTTTATAGATTAGGACTGCTTCTCCGATGAGATGATAAATGCCTTTGGCCGAATCCCTTGTCATCTCGCCCTCCCCGCTAAAACTCAAAGTCTGTCTAAATTATCTGTTTTTAATTAAGTGAGAAATTCATATATAAACTAATTTGATTTGTCCCAATTTTATTTTTATTTTTCTTAAAAATTAAACTAAATCTCACGGTTTTTGTGAATAGACTAAAAATAAGTCTCTATTGCTAAAATATAGAGCACACAAATAATTGTACTAAATATTTTTTCTTTTTAATATAAGAAGTCGCTAGTTTAAAGATTAATGACGTGGAGAATCACGAAGGCGCTAGTTTAATGACGAAATGTAGGCTTTTTGGGTTGAATACGATGTGGACTAATTACGTAACATGTGAGATACTACCGAAAGCGAAGAAACAGGTACATCGTTCCTAGTCACGGCTTCCACGTCAGACTTTCACGAAATATACGCCATTTTTGAAAAGTTAAATGAAAACAGAATAAGAATGCACTAATCGTAACAATAAAACCTAAACCAAAGGAGAAGAACGGGTATGATCTTCCCCCAATTCTCTCATTCATGCCCGTTCTCTTCTAGATCTTATTTTTATGCGACCCTTCATATCAATCTTCAACTTGCTGCTGATCATAAAAAAGCCTTTTCCTTCGGTGTATATAACCGATTATTGTTGCGATTCAAATAAGCCCTTTTGTTTTGTTGATGAATCTAATTGCTTCTGAAAGGAATTGGCTTGTAAACATAGCCGATTCACCTTCATATTTCGATTTTCATATACCATTGCTATTACCTACCCCATTCTGTTTCTCAAGAAGTAGATGGGATAAGGAGTTTTCACAGCTTCAGAGTGGATAAATAGGTTCAATCAAATTCGTAGGGTTTCTGTTTTCGAACAATGGATTCTTCTCAAGGTTCTACGTTGGCTCGTTATGTGAAAAATGCTTCTATTCAGAGGGATGAATCTTGTTTCGATGGTGTTCCTGTTTATGTTAAGGAGCTTATTGCTGGTGGTTTTGCTGGTGCGCTTTCTAAGACTTCTGTTGCACCCCTTGAACGGGTCAAGATACTTTGGCAGGTACATCACATTTTTCTTTCTGTAATATTAGTCTTCTGTAAGATTATAAGATTATTAGTCTTCTGTAATATTATTTACCGTTAATATCTATGAGTTACTTGTGCTAGAAAATGTATCATATAATTCTTCGACGGAATTCAACTTTGGTAGATAGAATCTCCCAGGAACATATAGTAAGGGAGAGAGGATATATGATGTGATGCTATGGTTCTATTATGTATTAGACTTGCTTGGAGTGTCAATTAGTTTATGTTCCTTCATTTGTATGGCTCTTTGTTTGATTCTTGATTTCGCAATCCTTGTAACTTCTAGTGTTGTCAAATACCATAGCGAAATTTGAGCAAATTGCTATTGTACCACAATATGTTATTCAGTGCAAAATGTTGTCAAATATAAATACTATACCATCATTGCATAGTGGAATTTGAAAAAATAGTGATTTTTTGCAATTCGCTCGACAACACGAGTAACTTCCCACTCATTAAGTGGCTTTCAGAGCTTATTACCTCCTGTCCTGTTTCAACCCTCCACTAGAGCCTTTTTCAGAAGTAAAAAATTAACTGAAAACTTTGTCTTTTTAGGTTTATTTGTTCTTTATTGTCTGATGTGTATAATACATAATCAATGGTGGTGGTTCTTTCTTTGTACCTTATTTACTCCAAGACTATTTTTAAATGGGTGTATGTTCCTCTTTAAGGCCTAAATAGTGAGATAACTCAGATACGACTTGATTGTTGTTATTATTGTTGTTGTATGTTTCTCTCCAACCTTCATTGGGTTTTTTATTTTTATTTTGTTTTACAGACAAGGACGGGAGGATTTCATACTCTTGGTGTGTACCAATCTATGAATAAGTTGATAAAGCATGAAGGCTTCCGAGGATTATATAAGTAAGACCCAAATTACATGATATGATTTTTCTGTTTGGTTTACAATGCATGTGATATTAACCTATACTTATGTGGTGGTTTCAGGGGAAATGGGGCTAGTGTTGTCCGGATTGTTCCTTATGCAGCTTTGCATTTTATGACATATGAGCGGTATAAAAGTTGGATCCTGAATAATTATCCCATGTTAGGAACAGGTCCTTCTATTGATCTTTTAGCTGGCTCAGCAGCAGGGGGAACTTCAGTTTTATGTACATACCCCTTAGATCTTGCTCGTACCAAACTTGCTTATCAGGTACGGATTTTCTCTAAGCATATTCAACCTTTGAAATAGACTTGTTGGAACCTCTATCTAATCCATACATATATCCTATATAGCAAATACTAGCAAGTAGCAACATACTTTTTATTCAATAGACTCTTACATCGAGTGAAATTCACGAGTCTCACCATATTTATGAGGGATCCACACCATTTAGTTGGACCTACTCCAAAATAGTGGGACTTGTTTGAGTTTTAACCAATAGGAGAGTGTGTTGAAAGGAGAGTATCAGAGAGTTTGTTACTCCTATACCTATATCCTCTATAGTAACGATATTATCTTATTTTCCCTTCAGCTATTTTTGTCTGTTATTTAATCATAATTAATTCAAATGAATGTTAAAGATAGATTATATACATTATTAAGTCTACCAATTTCAAAAGAAGGGGTGTGAAAAGATTAATGTCATTGAATGCTTCAGCACCTTAATCAGAAAGACTATGAAACAACATGATAGTTAGATTAGCTTAAAAGAAATTGGTTCACACACACATAATATGCGAATAATTCATTATTTGTTCTGTTTAATTTGTAATCTCTTTGGGTAACTATGTCATGTTTATTTTCAAGCAACTTTGTCCGCATGGACTTCAACTCATGAACTATTTTTCCTTATCATTTTTCATTGTATGAGGTGAACCTATACCATCAGCCATGTTCCATTTATATGCTTTGGTGGTGAGGGGGATATTTTTTTAGGGAAGAATTGCATCCAATTTTGAATCTCATTATAATTCTTGTTTCTGCTGTTTACAATTTTATAGGTGGTTGACACAAAAGGATATATCAAAGATGGTATTAAAGGAGTTCATTCTCAATCTGTAGGTCCTGTACATAATGGGATTAAAGGTGTACTTACAAGCGCTTATAAGGAAGCTGGAGTTCGTGGACTTTATAGGGGTGTAGGTATGTGTTTCATAATCTACCAATTCAACCTTTATGCATGGCAATACTTGAGGATCAGGTTTTGGTGTTGAATAGCTTGAGAGATTATCTCTCAGCTTGATGTTATTTATAATCAAAACTATATAAGGAGAATTTCTTAATTAAGGGAATAAAACTGAACTAAATCAAAACCTATAAAAATCCTGATAAAATCATAATCATAATTATATACATAAAAAGAACTAATATATACAAGGAAGAGCATATATGAATAGTAATAAACTAAATCAGTGCATATCTCAACAACAATCACAGCTGGTTCTTGTTGGAGAATTATGTTGAAATTCTTGTTGGTACAAATGTTTCCTTATAGCTTGTCTCAGCTATCATATCTTGCATTTTACTACCACATCCAAAAGTTTCAGTACATTCACTGTAAATTCACTTTTTTATTTCCTTAGGTCCAACCCTTACTGGAATTCTTCCATATGCCGGTTTAAAGTTCTATACGTATGAGAAGTTGAAGATGCATGTTCCTGAAGAACATCAGAAGTCCATTTTGATGCGCCTTTCTTGTGGAGCACTTGCTGGATTGTTTGGGCAGACTTTAACGTACCCTTTGGACGTTGTTAAGAGACAAATGCAGGTGCGTAAGCACAAATTTATTATCCTCAGCTATTTAATATTTTTCCGAAGTTCAATGTACCCTTTGGATGTTGTTTTGCTCATCTTTGCTTTGTGCAGGTTGGGAGCTTGCAAAAGGCAGATCATGGAGATGCCAGATACAGAAATACATTTGATGGACTTAGGAAGATTGTTCAAAATCAAGGTTGGAGGCAGTTGTTTGCAGGCGTAAGCATAAACTACATAAGGGTAATGCTCACCTTATCATATATCCAGCTTTATGTTAGCTTCGTTTTAGATAACATTTTCGCGTTTTGGGTGCTTCTATTTGTTTTACCCTTCATAAGTGGATCAAATTGAGCCGAAATTACTCTTTCTAGTTCTGTTATTAACACTTCATGCTGTTCCCCAGATTGTTCCTTCAGCCGCAATTAGTTTCACCACTTATGACATGATGAAGGCTTGGTTAGGCGTACCTCCCCAACAAAGGTCCCAATCAGTTTCATCAGGATAATTTTTCTGTGCTCACTCTTGATGGCGAGAATTTACTATGACTGACTTCATTTTTACTGGGATTTCTCCTATAGAAGAATATCACTGCATATGACTTGTAAACATTATTGTTTTAGGAGAACCCTTATTATTAGATTAATCAATACTCAAGTTTGATTGTGATATCATCTGGAGAGTTCCCTCACATTGCTACTTATTCTTATAACTGTAAACTTGTAGATTGTCAGACACTGGATGCAATGCATTTCATCTCCATGAAAAGCTGCTAAACGTTTCTTTCTGCATTTAGAATTTTGTTACTGCAAGTTGTGTTAGTGTGTTTAGAATTGTCATTGCACCTTGAAAACATAAGCTTTTAGATCAACTTTAAAAACCTAATATCGAGTTTTGGTTTGACCAATAATACTTGAATTTTACACTTCACATACGAGTCGAGAGAATCACCAACCTTATTTGATTATATAGTAATGGTATTTATTTAATTCTTATTTTATAATTAAGGTTGACAAAGTACAAGCCTGCAAGACATAAGGCTAGCCAATGGCTAGTTGGTGTTTGGGATACATTAACAATTGAAAACACGAAATGAGTATCCTTGCACGTTGTGTCATTGACTATCTGTCTCTAATTTTTCATTTTCCTTTTCCCTCTCACTAATATCTTTTGTTTGACTATTGATCCGCGGAATGAATTGTTGACCACTCTTGTTTTGTTTGTTTTATGAATGTGGCCATTGCCTTGATACTTCTTCACCTTCTCAAATTCAATTTCAAAATAGTTTCATGCAGCCAATCAAACACCTTACTTTATATATTATTATATAATAAAATAATAATAATAATAAATGATGTTTGGTTGCATTGTCATTGGATTCTTATAATAAGAACAGTGCACAGCCTTGCAGTTGCGGACATGAATGCTTTGCTATTCTCGAAAATACAGATAGGATAAAAATATGTACTGGCTGGTCAGTCACTTATTTTGAATTCTAAATCCCTTCTAGCTTCGAACTATACGATAAAAAAAGCAGGAGCCAAATTGTACATTTTTCTGATTTTATTTAATTTATTATTACTTTATTTGTTGAAGTTGTCGCTGCTCCGTGCAGTATCCACGAGAATGCTTCTCAAAACCAATGAAGAAAGACAAAATATACCAAAAACCAACCATGCCTCCTTTAATTATTGCAATGTGTTGTGAAACACTACTGAACAAAGGACAATCTACTCTCATTAATTTCCGATAGGCTACTTCCTTTGTTTGGTTACCAAACTAAAATGAGATGAAATAATTAAAAAAGGAAAGAAAGAAAAAAGATAATTTTTTAGAAGAGAATAAACTACATTGTTCTTTTTTTGTCTTCATAGTTGAATTATAATGTGTGGGCTGGTATCATAGTTGAATTGGATTTCTACGATATTTTTAAAAATTAATACGTTTTGATATTGTCAAATTAAATCTCTAATAATTAATGACCGTCATTTATAAATAAATTTCACCAAATTTTTAAATTTTATTTGTTGAGTTTATTTAGAAATGAATTTTTTTATATAATTTTAATTATGAAAATAATTTAGTTATTATTAAAGTTAAAATTAAATAAATAATATTAAATTTAATATCACCAAAATTCTTAATTTAGTCAACTTTAATAACTAGATATTATAATAATACACAAATATAAAAATTAAAAAAAAAATATTAATTAAAATGTTCATAGAATAAATACACACTATTTTCTTAAAATATTGTACAATTTGTCTCTTAAAATATTACCATTAGAGATGCTATGAAGGAGAGTTCTAATGTGCAACCCTCTTTTATAAGCATGGAATTCACTCTGTTATGTTTAACCTTAAAAGTTATGGAAAATATAAAAAATGGTCGATGATAAATATCATGGCAAATTCACTCAAAATTACAAAGTTTTGATATTCAAATTCATTTAATCTAATATTATCAATAGTTATTAGTTCAGAAAAAATTAAATTAGAAGTGAATGGACGGTAGTTGATATTAAAATTGGATTGATTGTAAAATATGGGGATGCTGGAATACCGGTTGAGAGCGGCAGATCTTAACTCGACTCCACTACTGCCTTTGTGTTTGTGAGACACAACAAAGATTCTATTTTATTTTTCCCTCTCTTTTTCCTTCACAGTATAGTACCTATCGCTTTTTCCAGGTACTGCCTCTGCACCCCAAACGCTTCGTGCCTTTTTATACACTTTTTTATTTTTTAATTGATTATTACTACTCTTAAGATCGTGGACCCCACCTCACGATACACACAACACAGTTACAAACTCAAAATTTGAAACATCGTAGAACGTGATGTGGCTGTGTTCCAATGCAACCAACCACTTGTGGGACCACCAACTTCTTTCTTCCTTTTGTCCGTTGCACGTTCTTTTGAATTTCAAATCTCCAAACGCCAACTACACAACCACAAACCCACTAACCCTTCTTCTTCTCTCTCTCTCTCTCTCTCTAACTCAAACTTCTCTCACTTTATTATCACACTTCATTCAATTCCAACACACTATCAGAAGAATTATCGTCACATTCTCTCTATACACTCATGGGTGCCTCTGGAAAATGGGTCAAAGCACTAATCGGATTCAAGAAACCTGACAAGGATGAACATGTAAGTTACTAACATTGCATAATAAAGTTTGTTTTTTTATTATTTTTTTGTTGAGTTTGTTTGGTTTATGTTTGAAGGGGAAGGAAGGAGGTAAGAGTAAGAAGTGGAGGTTATGGAGAAGTTCATCAGGAGATAATGGTTCATGGAAAGGTTTGAAAGGAAACCACCATAAAGCAGTTTCTGAATGCTCTGAATCTCCAACCGCAGCAGAAGCTTTCACCGCCGCAGTAGCAACCGTCGTTAGAGCTCAACCTAAGGATTTTAGACTTGTTAGGCAAGAATGGGCTGCTATTCGAATTCAAACTACTTTCCGCGCTTTCTTGGTAACCTTTTTCAGTCTTCAACTTAATCTTTTCTTTCTAAATTTGTATTCTTTTTTCTGGTCAATGATTGTTTCCGCCGAAATTTAAATTTGGATTCTTTTGAACTATTCACAGAAGTATATTAACCACTTAGTTATTTAATTTATGTTGTTGTTCTTCCATGATGATAATTCAATATTATGTTTTTCAAAATCTAGCAAAATCAACATCTACATACCCATATAATGTTGTTGTTACTTTGGATTTGGAAATTGGGATTTTTATATATTTTATTGCTTATGTGATGAATAGACCCGTCTAAATGAAGGGTAGCTAAACCAAGTACAATAATGCAATATATATTTCCAAATCTGTACTTGCTCATTACAGACTTGGTCACATCACATCACGGGAGAAGCATGACTAGTTCTTCTAATAGTTAATGTTATTATACATTCAACAACATTAATACTAAGAATTATTTGTTAGAAACTTTAAATGCCGTGATGTCATTGTTAGTGTATTTAATGTAATTAGTGTTGTGAGGGCAGGCACGAAGGGCTTTGAGGGCTTTGAAGGCAGTGGTGAGGATCCAAGCTCTTGTCCGGGGTAGACAAGTGAGGAAGCAAGCTGCAGTGACATTGAGATGCATGCAGGCCTTAGTTCGTGTTCAAGCTCGAGTAAGAGCTCGTCGTGTGAGGATGTCTATGGAAGGACAAGCCGTACAGAACATGCTCAATGAGCGGCGCAGCAAGCTTGAACTTTTGAAGGAAGCAGAGGTATATTTCATATAAATCATCAGTTCAAACTTTTTCAAGTTTTAGTATTAGTTAGGTGGTGTGTATCTAAGATACTTTTTTGTGAATTTGCAGGAAGGGTGGTGTGATAGCATAGGAACATTGGAAGATGTTAAATCAAAATTACAAATGAGGCAAGAAGGAGCTTTCAAAAGAGAGAGGGCAATTGCATACTCTCTTGCACAGAAGGTAACTAACTATGTAATTGTTCACTATTTAGTCCTGAGTAAGGTACTGTCAATTAGTCCTTGAAATTATCATTATTTTAAAATTGTCTTTGATTTTTCTTTTTATCAGATTAGTCCTTTTAGATCAATCAATTTAGTCTCAGAAATTGTCTCACAAAGACTAATGTAATTGAGAATTTTTTGTTTCATGGATCAAGTTGACATTGCCCTACAATTTTAGAAACTAAATTGTTGATTATTTTCTAACAAAGTGGAAAGCATCAACTGTATCAACCATTTTCTTTTTCTTATTTCCTTTCTGCAAAGAAATATATTAACTATCTTTGAGAATTGCAGCAGCAATGCAGGCCAACCTCAAGCACTAATTTGCGAACAAATGCCTCGTTTTCGTCTCTCAAGAATCACGAGATGAACAAAGCTAATGGGGGATGGAGTTGGTTGGAAAGATGGATGGCAGCCAAGCCTTGGGAGACTAGGTTGATGGAACAACAATCTCACGCTGAAAGCTTAGATAAAACCCCCCCACCACCTCCAAAGAAATTTGTGGAATCCATTGTAAGCTCTAATTCAAAACCGTGCTCAGTCAAAATCAAGAAGAATAACGTCACAACCAGGATTTCTGCTAAACCTCCTCCACACATTGGACAAGCTACTCGTTCGTCCTCGAGTCCAAGTTCCGAGTTTCGGTATGATGAGAGTTCTGCATCATCTTCTATTTGTACATCCACAACACCAATATCAGTGAACACTTGTGAAAGGACTGAGGATAGTAGTAACTACACTAGGCCAAGTTACATGAATCTGACTCAGTCAACCAAGGCAAAGTTGAAAACGGGAAATCAAATGTATAACCGAGCTCAAAGGCAACAATCAATGGATGAATTTCAATTTATGAAGAGGGCTGCAGTTTTTTCTAATGGAGATTCTAAAAGCATTGCTGCTTCTGATCATTCACTCAACTTTTCTAGGCCACTTCACCTACCAACTCACTTGGACAAGAGTTCGGTGAGGCCACGGTGAGAGACAGGAGAAATCATAGCAGCCAGCTCCATGGATGCTCAACATCTCTGTATTTGGTTTTCCAAGAAGTTCAACATCTTGTTGGTCATTGTATTTTAATCTTGAATTAGAACTAGAAGTAGTTTATGTCCTTGGATATTACTTGTTAGGGGGTCTCCATTTGTAAAATTGTTCATTTGTGGGAATTGATAATACTCAATCTGGAGAGTTTAACTGGATGAATTTGTCAATTTATGGGAAAACCCTATTTTGTCAACATTATTTTTGAATCTGACTTTTTTAAATTTTCATCTGTTTTTTTTGTAGGAAGAGTGACTAATATTTAAAAGCTAGAAAATCATAATAGTTTCTCTTTCAAAAACTTGCATCAATTGTTATATAACATGATTTTTCATTCTTACATATCTAATCATACTTATTTCTAGTATTAGTTTATAATTCATCCTTTGACGAGTATAAGTACAATCTTAACGGTTTATTTAGCAGTTCTTGATTGTTCTTTTTATGACACTGAGTTTGACACCGTGCTTGAAGTTGAGGACTATGCCATATTCTAATTCCAAAGGGTTTTCCATATTAGGAGAATGCCTAAACAAGTATTTCCTGTATAAATGAATCAGAGAAAGCTTGAGCTCTTGTAGGGAA
>NC_021164.2:73455154-73471771 GCF_000331145.2 Cicer arietinum | reverse complement strand
TAGGGAAAATTTCTGACCAATGCAAGCCCGAGGACCAATTCCAAATGGTATAAAAGCATAAGGGTGCCTTCTTTTCATTTCTTCACAGTTAGGGTTAAACCTTTCTGGTTTGAACTTTTCTGGCTCTGGAAAGTTTTTGGGATCTTTTGCTAGAACTCCGAGAGCTAACCAAACCCAAGTCCCCTGCTTGTACAAAACTAGATTATTGACAGATTAAAAAAAATCTCCTTTATGACTATGACTTGTGAAGACTGAAAAATAACAAAACAGAAAGTGTTGGAGATCATGCAAGTATTCATTTGTTTTACCTTTGGTAGAAGGTAACCTCCAATCTCTACTTCATTTGATGTTTCTCTTGCAACTAATGGTGATACAGTATAAAACCTCATTGCCTCTTTGATGACCTGCATTGATTCAATAGAGCATAAAAAGTAAAAAAAAATTATATACATTCATTTAAAATTAATTTTTGTCATCGCAGAACCAAACATATTCTGTTTAACTAACTTGATCAAGATAAGGGAACTTGTCATGAAGATCTTGAGAAGTAGGTGTCTTATCCATTGGACCAAACCCATCAATCTCTTCAAGCATCTTTTTCTCAACTTCTGGATGTCCAGCAACCAAATAGACAACACAAGACAGTGTAAAAGAAGTGGTTGCTGACCCAGCAAGCAAATGTTCATAAGTAACAGCACTGATGTATTCAGGTGTGAACACATTTTCTGAAACAGCTTTTGATTCTCTAGCGTTTAGTATAAGCGACAAGAAATCCTTTGAACTTCGCGTCCTATCATTCATTCTGTTTTCCACAATCTCATCAAGACGACCACTAATTTTCTTATTAGTTCGCTCGATTTTCCAGTCCATAGTGCCCGGTATTCTCTTCAAAATCTGTCTAAATGGTTCTTGAAGTATTGGAACAAGTAAACCAAGTATGATGGAGAAGGAACCTGACAAATCCATCTTAAGTTGAGTTGTTGAGTATATGTGTTGATTGATGAAATCTGATACTTCATTACTAGTACTTGCACTCATTAAGTCGTCCTTATTAACAGTAACACTCTTGATATCATTAGAATCCGAATGAGGCTTAGAAAGACCGAAGTTGACACCAAAGGCTGCTTGTCCAATCACGTCGGTTGCAAGTTTAAGAGATAAATTAGAAAAGACAAGATCTTGTTTTTGAAAGTCAAGATTTTGAGTGGCAGATTCTATGAATGATTGCATTGTTGGCACTAATCTGGATAGGTGTGATGGTTGGTATACCGACAGTATAGTGTTTCTCATAGTAGACCATTGTGTATCCCTGCACTTCAAAGTGACATGAGACTGTTATTACAAAATATTGAGATGTTATTTGTATATATCTGCCGACAAATAGTGTGTCCCTTATTTACAGACATATGAATTATGATGTATATGGTAATGACTTCTGGCCTTTTCCACTTAGAAAAGGTAAATTGATATTCAACTTAGTGGCTTGACCACTGAAAAAAATGTAGAAACCATATAGATGTGCATATAAAACTTCATATGAATCTATGTGCACATAAATTGTACTCACTAACATGACAAAAAAAAAACACATTATGGCTTTGCGGACTATTGTCCGCGACACTACTTTCTCCACTCAACTTCTAAAAAGATGAAGATACTATCTATAGTTACAATATATGCGTACCGGGTGAAGAATAGACCCTTTTGGTGAAGTGGTGAAGCTTTAATGGGAGAGGGAGTACTTCTGTTTGGAATGTCTTTAAATTTTTTAATTCCAACCTCTTTACAAAGCTCTGCATCTGCTACAATTATTAAGGGCTGTCTTCCCATATGAAATCTGCACTTGTAAATAAGAAATAACATTATTCATAACTCTAAACTGTGAAAATCATATCATGAACACAGTTTTATATGCAACTAATTTCTATAAAAAAAATGTGCAACTGATACAAAAAATTACAATATATAAAAAAGTAACTTTAAATAATTTTTATATTAACTTAATTAATTACAACACACAACTTTCTTTGATTATTTTTACCGTTTTTGTTTTTGTGACAAAATTGTTTATTTTTACTGTTATGCTTTTTATGGTATAATAATGAGATCAAAATTTTATTTAATTGTACTAGTATCATTCAGATTCTGCCGCAACTTAATTACATTCATTCTTTAGAAATAATAATATAGTAATGATCAATAAGTTAATCATTCACCAACAAAAAAGAATTACTACTGTAGATGAATTCAGAAAATATATGATGATTATAAGATGATAATCACAAACACTACAATAATTATACAAATCGGAATAGCAATAATGATCCCAGGTTTCAGGCGTAGCTTTTTCCATGGCTGCGTGTTAGTATTTATCATTTTTTTTTCTATTTCTTACAAACCAAACGTAAAATGTGAAACGGCGGCACGTTCCAATCTTATTTATCAATGAAGTACTGAAATTATTGACACTTGAGTAGTGTGTACCTACAAGTGCCATTAAAATATATTATCTTCGGTCACTGTTATAAATAAAAAAAATAGGTTTTAATTTTTTATCATTATTAAAAGTAAAAATTAATTTAAGATAAAAAAAGAATAAAAATCAATTATTTTTTAAACATTTAATGTTATTACTTCTAATATATCATCCATTAAATTTAAAATAGATATTAAGTATTTGACATAATAAAAGAACTTAATAAATTTAACTTCTATTTATATAAAAGTTAATAATTTAATTATATTTAACTATATTTTTTAATATCTGCAAAGTAATCTTCTTATAATAATAATTTAAGATAATATGTTTCAACAAAAACACCGATAATCACATGTAAAAAATATATAACATGTAAAAAATCAAATAATCATATGTAAAAAATAATAACATGTAAAAAAAATAATCATTGGTTTTATAGTAACATCAAATAATCACATGTAAAAAATAATATGTAAAAAATATATATTGCGTCACATCATGGATGTTTTAATTTTTTTATATAAATATTATATTTCATTTGTATAATTAAAATATGACTTAAACATCGTATTCAGTTCAAATTTAAGATTTCACTTGAATTAATTATAATGATAATTATTATTTTTTTAAGACAAGAAAATTATGAGATAATCGTTTACTTTTCTTAACATGTTTCTTTCATATTAACAATTGGACATTTATAATTTATTTTTTCTTTTGACAATTTGAGAGATTAATAATAAAGGTTTGCAAATTATAAATGAAAGTGTATTCAACTATTGTTCATGGATTAAGCACCTCTAAATTGGCAACTCACTTAGTAACTAATATTAATAGTTAATAAATAAATCAATGATCAATATTTATATGTAGATGCATAATAAATAATAAATATAGTTACAATTTTAATTTTAAATTTATTTATTTTACTAATTAATTGCTTTATTCGAAAATTAAATTTAAGTGGTTAATAAACTTTAAATTTATATTTTCTATTTTCCTTTTTAAAAAGAAAAAAACAATATTATTGTAGATCAAACAACGTAAGAATTTTATTTTTGACAAATATTAAAAACATTTATTAGTAGACCAAATAAAGTATTGAAAGTGCTTTCCTGCTTACGTATTTAATAGTTTAAATTTTGTGTTTTTTAATATAAATAATTTTTTTCTTGATTTATTGACAAATGAGTAAAGGACATTTGTTAAAAGCATGCCTTGACTAATAGAAGTATAGAACTTTTTTTCCGGCAAGTGGCAACCAATAGTGTATAATACTATATTTATCAATGAAGTACTGAAAGCATAGGAAGCTGGTGCAGAGCTGGGCCCTTCTTAAGATTTTCATTTAGAAGAAAGCAAGCAACTTGAATAAAGGAGAATCAAAAAGGGTTAATTGGACTGTAGAATAATCAATTTTTTTCAAGTTCTTCATACTCCTTTCGTATTTTTTATCAACTTTTAAATATATTATAAGAAATCAAAATTTGATAGTATATTTTACTCTATCAAATATTGAATTTCGATAAAAAGTTATAAAAAAAATCACTTTTTTTATTCAATTTATATCAAGCTCTTCCAAGGCAGAGACAGGGACTTGCCAAGTTGCATCTAACCAATAACCATCCATCTCAAGTAATGAATTTTCTCCATTGAAATTCTCATAATTTTTTTCAATTACAATATTTCAACCATAAAATCAAATCTCCTATTTATTTTATTTTATATTTTTATATTTTTTTTTCTCTCATGTTTAATAATTGATATGTTGCAATTGACAAAAATTGAGAGGATCTATATAGAGAGAGTTAATTTCCGTAAAAAATTGGCCCACCATCAAATATTCATGATCCTGTTCAAGATTATTCTCGAAAGAAGTTTTAGGAATTTGAATATCTAGTTATGTGTATTTTTTGGATAGAAGTGAAAGAAAAGAAGAATAAGTATTATATCAAATCATCAATTGATTATGAAACTTGGTGGGAAGTGGTACAATAAAGTACTTAATTTCGTGCTACAGTAATACATGCAAGTACATTCCTTGGGTGTATGAAATGCATTTGTTGATATCTGTCAACCCTTTAAATGATCTCAATTATCTTGTAGAATTAGTATGAGGCAAGCATACTTTAATTAATCCAAAAAAATAAATAAAAATAGATGCAAGCAAACAAACCTGTAGATTGGGCCATATTGCTTGGCAAGGATTGAGAACATATCTGGGCCATACTTAGCAAGCAAGGGAAGGTGTCCTACCAGCGGCAGAGATGGTGGGCCCGGAACCTTCCTTACCCTCCAATACGGCCCATACAGATATATCAACCAGCCTCCTACTATAGCCAATAGGGTGAACAATGTTGAAGCAAAAGAAACACTGATTGGAATTGAAAACAACCATTTCAAATCCATCAACATAATTCCAAATTAACAAGAGAAGAAACCGATACTTTAGTTATTGGAGGGTAAGTGAGTGCTCTAATTTCAATTCACTCCTCGTGCTTAGAGAATTGAGGCTTATATAGAGGAATTGGAAGTTATAACATGGACTTTTATTCATTTTGTCCTTATGTGAATGATGGCATATGAGAATTAGATACCCTTCAACCCAATCCATTTTCTTAATTTATTTCAATTAGTATTTTATAATAATCAAATCAAACATTTGTTTTCACAAATAATATGGTTTTCATGAAAAGACAAAAATAATGGAGTATCACGAGTCATATCCAATTGATTTTTGGATTGAAAAGATACCTACCGAATCGTGCATGTGTTTGTAACTTGTGTGTGTGTGTGCTGTGTTAGTTTAAGGGGGTGTATAATTGCTAATTCACTAGAATCACGAGGGCGATAGAGCAAGATGATTATCACAATTTTATTCTTAGCATAAAAGAATAATATGATGGATAACGATATTAATACTATTAACCCTCTTCAACTTTGTTCATTTTGACAAGCATTTATGCTTTGTAATTGCTAAGGAATCAATATTGCACGTTGAATTGAATAAATGTACTACTTCAGAAAGAGTCAAAGGAACATCTTATCTTCACCTTTTTTTTTTTCTTCTTACTGAGCAAGTATTCCATACTCACAAGACTATGGTCACAAGTTTTATGTGTGCGCAGCGCTTAAGAGATTTATATTTTATCTTATGATCATACAAAAATAATATTTTCTCACCTCATGTTTTACCCTAATTGTCTTGCTAACTACTTCTTTCGCTTTATGATAAATATTACATTTGAATTTTAAACTGTTTTTAAAAAATAATTAATTATATTAATTTTAATGATAAAATAAATTTTATTTATTAAAATATACATTAATATAATTAATTGAATAGTTAAATATGTTGAAATGTAAATGCATACTAGTGAAGAAAATAAATTTATGTTCTATCATTAACTTTTTTCTAAACAAGAGTGGATATACGAAGAAACGAGATTGGATATTTATTTTTTTCTAGAAATCGAGAATAGCCGAATATACATGGAAAACACAATATTGACATAGAAGCAAAAGTACTTAACTAGTTAATATTGGTTAGGGTTGGGCCAAGTTAATAGCTGTGCTAAAGTGGATATTTCAAATCGTTATACAATACCAATGTAAATAAATTGTACTATTCTAAAAAGGTTACGTACCCACAAATATCAAATATAATATCTATCGTTGTAGTTTAACGAATATATATGGATATAATAAAATTATATTTTTAGCTATTTTCAAGTTGATAGGAGTATACACAAATGTAAAGGTATGCGGTGTCTATAATAGTTAATAA
The DNA here is from genome assembly GCF_000331145.2 of Cicer arietinum. Taxonomy (NCBI): domain Eukaryota; kingdom Viridiplantae; phylum Streptophyta; class Magnoliopsida; order Fabales; family Fabaceae; genus Cicer; species Cicer arietinum. Next base: position 73,465,505 of record NC_021164.2, on the reverse strand, counting down.
GATAGTAAATTAAATTAAATACAAATTTATATATTAATATTTTATTGTTAAAGAGTGAGAAATATTAATATTTGGATAGTTCTCTGTTTTAATATTTAACTCTATTATTTTGATCTCTTAATTAACAAAAATTTAAATTAGTTTTTAAATTATTAAAATATTAATTAATTTAATTTTTGACGTTATAACGGTCATGAACAATTTTAAAAGTATTTAAGACATTATTTTGATGAATAAACGATTAATTTTTTAATTTTTTTACTGAGTCAGAAACTAAAATAATAATATTTTATATTGTCAAAACTAAAATGGTGATTTACTCAATATTTTAATGTGTTAACATTATGTTGTCTTGTCAAAAGATAAAGGAATAATTTTACAAAATTACAACTTTTTATACAAAAAATTATTTTGTTTGAAAAACATATCAATAGATATTTGCAGAGACTGTGTAAATATCACAAAATACAGTAAATATCTAAGTGGTGAACACCCATGTAGATATAGGATTGATCCGAATACTATTTTTGTCCACGAACGCATAATTTGTTGATATTCATTGACATCCCATATTAGATGATTCACATATGGTATATCTCAAGAAACTTAATTTGTTTGAGTCCAATAAATTGTCCAACAACACCTTACTAATAAATCTCATTGATTTGGTTTTATAGATTAAATTTTAAGGATATATATTAACTAATTAAAAAAAATAGAGACGATAATTATATATTTTTATAATCGGAAAATATAACAATTAAAGAATATGAAGAGTAAAAAAAAAAATTGAGATGCTAACAACCTAGAAGTATTAATTAAGGTGAACCACCCATTGTGGTGCTTCACTCCACTATAAAATTCCTGATAATGCCCACGTTTATATCGAAACATCTTTTAAATTTCATAGCATTAAGGTTGGTTTTTCTTGTCTGACAACAATAAATTTAAGGTTGTTTATTATTTGACTCAAAATTAAGGTTGTTTGTTAAAAAAATATATTTACAAGAATATCATTTCACATAGGTATTGGACGGATGAAAATAGAGAGTTCTCTTAGGCATGGCTATCGTCATTCGAAAATGTGCGCCATTAGCATAGACAATAATCTAGGAGTATCTCCTTCGTCCTTTACTTAAACAAATCAACAATGTCTAGCTCTACTTTCAAGTGGTTTTTTATTTTGAAATTTTTAAAAATAATTATTTTTAGTTATGAATTTTTTTAGTTTTCAATTTTCAGTTATAAATTTTTATTTTATTTGAATGAAATAATTTTTTTACTTTTTTATTATGAACTCGTTAAATATAAAATAAAAATAATTAAATATGCAAAAAAATTATTTTTAAATAGTTTAAATATTATAAAATTATAATTGACTTAATTTTAATAATAGTAGTTGAAAATGATAATTATAACTGAAAAAATAGTAATTATAATTCATTGATTTTGAAATTTATAAAAAAAACTAATTTAAAGTTAAGTAAAAAATTAACTAAATTTTATTTTATCTGAATAAATTTTAATGCTGAAACTGACTTTTAAAATAAAAATTTCAAAACACCCAACCTAACCAAAGAAAATGACTTCAACTGAGCCAATTTTGTTCCTCCTCCCAAGAGTTCCACCGACTCCATTAATCCACACTATTTTCTTACCACCCAACTCTTATATTGTAATTAACTTATTTTCTATCACAATATTTTCTTACCACTCAATGTTGCAACCCTATGTCCATCCACGAAAGATTGTGTAGGAATATAGGATCCTCTTTGAGAAATAGAAGACATTTTGGAGAGAAAAATATCCAAATCATCGAATTTAGGATATAGTTCAGAAAGTGCAAAATACGATAGAACGCTATTTTCACATCTTAGATGTGTTAAGTTTAAAGTCCAACGAAAAATATTTTAAGGTGATGAAATTTAAAAATAAAAAATAAAAATATTAGTGTAAGATGTCACTAATCCAAATAGTAGAATATGATATATTCAATAATTTTTTATTTTTTATTATTTTAATTGCTTAAGTGAAATATACTAAACTTAAATCATAGTTAATAATAAGGCTTAATACAAACTATGTCTTACTTTTAGTATCATTTAACTTTAATGAAATCTTCTATTTCTTTTTAGTAATAGAGATATCTATTAATCCCAAAAGATTGTGCTTTGAGGTTAATGTTATACATTCAACATGCAAATAAAAAAAATAACTCTTATATTTAAATCTCATTCAATATATATATATATATATATCAACGATATATCATATTTATCATACTATTTTTTTATCACAATCTATTTCAAAGAATATAACACACTATAAAAATAGCTATCTAATATGTTTTCTTGCAACACTTTTTCTTTCATATGTAATTTTAAAAAAATGTTCATTAAGATGTGCGTATCAATGTTATACCAGTTCAATTTTGTAATGATTGAAGCTTTGTTTATTAGTGGGTGATTTATTTAAAATACCGTAAATAAGTTGATTGATTAGACGCTTGAATCAACTATTGCAATTTTTTATAATGATTGTTTTATCGAGGCAAATTTTATTAGCAAAAAACTGGTCTTTTGTGTAAATTTATCTTTTTATGTTTTCACTTTCTACTATTTATAATTTGTGTGAATTTTAAGGTTTACCATAATCGTGAGATACTAAATTATGTTTTTCATTTTTTGAAAGATATCCATACATTCAAATTATTAAGATACATTGTAAAATAAAATTCAATGTGATTAAAATTTAAATGCATTTTGAAGAAATCCACCTTATCTATGTAAATAACATAAAATAATTAAATAGTTATAAATGTGACAAAATCAAAATGATTAATATAGTAATGTCTTTTAATATGTAGTATTTTACAACTAAATTATTGATTAAATTTTAATATATCAAAATTAATTTATCAAACGGATATCATACTAAGACGAAAACCAAACTAAATCGCACTACGATAGTTAATAAAATAATCTCAAACAATAAAATTACAAAAAATGAAATAAAAAAAATATTACTAATTATTTTGATTCTTATAATATAAATAAATTTTAATTCAACTTCTTAAAAAAATTAAAAAAAAATTGTCCTTTTTATTCAAGACAACATTTTAATTTAATTTTGAACACCATTTTTTTATTCATGTTAGATGACATGTGCAAATAGAAATTCATGGGGCTATTAATATGTGTATATGAGATTTTGGTACCATATATGATATGGCACGTAAGTATTTTACACGTTAACATCCAATATATGATTGTTGGATGATGGCAGTTGAATAATAAAAACAAATATGTTTACAAAAGTTTGAAAAATTATAAACTACATGGACAAACAAATAAAGAAAACTTTAAATTCAATTTTTATCTTTAACTACTACATATATAAGTTACTAGTGCATCAACTTTTTAGGGATAGTGAAAATTTTCAGAGTATACACGTGATTTTTTTCATATGTCATAATTTAATATTCTCATGGTTATCAAAACTATTTAATACATTTGTCTTGCATATACAAGATTGTTAATATATTCAAAATCTACAATTAAATTTTTTGACATATACTTAATAAAAGATATGGATCCAATATAAAGATAAAATATTATATCATAATCTTAAAATGCAGAAAATTAAAAAAAATTGTCGAAATAATACCTATATTAGAATTGAAATGAATGTTAAAAACAAAATATCAAAAAAATACAGATTATGTAGATTAATTGGTCAAAGTCCTAATATTATCGACAACTCTAATAACTATTATATGTAATTTTTTAAATATTTTTTGTTGGTTTTTATCAACTTTAATGAATTTTCTAAAAGGCCGTTTCTTTAAATTAAAAAGTTAACACGAAGTCGCCAATGTAAAAGAAGATGTTCCTTCTTGATCTGTTATTTGCAAATCGCAATTTCCTCCTATCCTTAAAGCAGTAGTTTAGATTGGTATATATTTTTCATAAGGAGTAAATTGATATTTTTTTTTTCGAAAAATAGTTATCTATAAAAATTATTTGTTAAATTTAAAACAATAAATTTATTTCTACCTTCTTTCTCTTTTCTTCTCATTTTTTGTAGTAAATATTTAAAAAAAAATTAATTTCTACAGATAAAGTTACTTTTGTGATCCTTTTAAATTTAATTTATTTTTCATATTATCATTTAAATTTTTTTTTTATATTAATATTTATTGTGGTAATTTTTTTGGAATTTCCATCAATCTCTCTTAAAATATTTACTAGACACACTTGACAATTCTGAATTAACAAATTATATTTTAATCAGTTTTTATAAAAAATAAATAAAATAAAATAAAAATTATGAGTCTTCTTCCTTCCTAAAAACATTTCAATCTGTCCAAAAAAAAAAAGTCTAACCTTATCTCTTTATTTCTCTCACATTTATTTATGATTTTAGTGAAAACTTTTAAAATATAGGTGCATAAAGATTGAACTTCTTTTAACTGAAATAAAGAAAATTCAAGTCAATCAATATAACTGTTTCGGAATTTTTTCACATAAACTTCTCCAACTTAGTGACATTTACTTAGATAATTTGATAAAGGCAAAATTTAAACCCACGTGCATAACCATGCCTTCTCAATTCTCATCATCGTGAATATTAAAATAATATTTTGGATTGTCTACATAAATTCAGTGGTTTTAAGGGTCTCATGAGTAGGTTGCAACAAAATGAACCTTACCTATAGTTTTTAACAAATTGTATTTTTTTGGGTTTCAATTAATTTTATTTGTTGTTTTCAATTTATTTTGCTTTCAATTCTTCATCTCGGGTGCTAAATTAAATTAATATTGGTCTTGTGAATTGAACTTAAACCCCATGTTGAATCTGAGGCTCATTGCTAAACTCATTATGAATTTAAATTTTAAAAAATTTCACTAAAATCATTGAGAAAAAAGATAGCGATGAGGAAAATCATGACCAAGAAAATGAAGTTTGATATATTTCTGAATTTGAATTAGAACCAAAAATAATTAATTTGACATTTTTATTTTTTAACAGATATTAATTAATTAAAAATATTATTTGTTAATATAGTTAAGTGGAGCTTTCACTGCAAATCATAAAAACAAATTATTGTCAATTTTTTACATTAAAAAAAATAATCATAAAACAGTCATGACACACACACCCTCACCCACACCCGTTACTTTGCTTTACGATTTTTTTTTATTGTGCTTTATGAATTTTTTACATGTAGGTTTCATGAAATCATTCCACAATTTATTTTTAGAGATCAAGTTATATCAATAAAAAAAAATTAAAAGACCGTACCTCCCTTTCTTGTGAGTTCAAATAAGAAGTTAAGAACGCAACCCAAATATTTGGACTTTATTTTGTTAAACTTGAGCCCAAATGAATATTCTTAAAAAAAAAACAACCTATATAAGACTCACTTGAATTACTATTATAAGAAGAAAAAAATCTTAAATTTAAACAAAAATTAACTAATTTTAATTCATTTAATGCTATTATTTGTAATACAATTTTTATTTAACAAGAAACAATTTAATAAATTTAACATAAAATCTGTACAATTGATTACACTTAATTATATTATTTAATGTATATAAAAGTAAATTTTTTTACTTATGAGGATGCAGAGCATTAAGGTCTAATCTAATCTAAATGTATTTTTTTTACAATATCTAACCTTAATGTTATGCATCCTAAAAAATTGAAAATCCAGTAAAATAGCAGGCTACAACTTTTCCCATTCCATCTTCTGGAATATATGCTATGCTTTCAGTAATGCCTGCAAAATGTACAATATAGTTACAAACAAAACGACACAATTAAATATAGTAAAAGTACTACAACTTAATTCAGCATAAACAATAATTCAATTATTCACACAACATATGTTGTTGTTGAACAAAAAGGATACACAATTTGTTGGCTTCTTCTGCAACAACAACCTTCCCTTGCTGCTGCATACAAAAGCCATTCATATTCTACATCAATTACCATCACATAAATAAATCATCAATTTTCAATCATTAAACAATAACAACAAAGTTCATACCGCCAAAGTGCAAGTGAAGACTGATGATGACAACAAAAAAAGATGTTGAAAAATTCTACAACCATTTTGACTTAAGGTTGAAAATCCATTTGATCAACAAGGTTCTGTAAATCCACAGTCCAATCATCATCCTTCTTTTCTTCCAAATCCTCCAAAGGCACATTAATTTGAGACAAATCACCGATCACAACTTCATCGTCTGGATTTCCAGCAACCAACTCTTGGTTCAATAAATCCTCCCACACAGTATCATCACTAGCATTTGCAACTGAACTCAAAGTTGGGTACTCTTTAATTTCACTGCTTGACTCATTATCATAAGCAGTTAACAAATTTTCTATCTCAGACTCAATTGTTGTCAACCCTTCTTGTTGTTCTTGACTACAATAATCCACCACAGAATCATTATGCAAATTCTCCAAACTTGAGCTGGCAGTGAGCCTCCTCTTTCGCTTTGTTTCAACGCCTTTCAACTCTTTGTTGTTAGCCAATTGTTGTATAAAAGATTGATTACTGAGTGCTCTTGCAAGGAAATTCATCATCTGTTGATGTTTTTTCTCAGTGTTCAACAATCTAGTTTCCATATCAGATAATTGATCCCTTGAATTATGCTGTTGTTGTCTCAACTTCATAATTTCTGCCATTAACAAAGTCCTGTCTCTTCTCAACCTTTCAATCTCACCTTCAAGACCATACTCTCCTAATTCAACACAAGCACCTCCACCAGTTTCTTGTTGCATAACATGTGACTGTGTTACATTTCTTCTTCTCTTTATTGTTTTCAACAAATTCCTCTGTCCTGCTAAAAACCCTTCATTTGCAAATTCCCATCTATCAGGATCAACTTTTCTAAATCCCTGCAATATGTGTATAAAAAAAACCATTCAACCAATTGAACAAACATCTTATGTGTCACTATAAATAAAATAACTATATAGAACTTGCACTTCATATTTAAGACATGTTTATTAGTAATGTAAAAGTTAGTTACAAATTAGTTACACTAATTCATTAGACTAGTTAAAAAGTCGTATTTAAAAATGATGTAAAAGCTAGTTACAAATTAGTTAGACTCAATGATTATAAATTAGTTGGTTGCACTAGATTAAAATTCAATTGTTCTCATGTACTATATAAATCAAATTACACCCCTTGCTATAATCAAGATTTAATAAAAATCAAATTGAGAAAAATGATAAATTACTTACATAGGTGTTGAGTTGTCGAACGAAGCTTGAAAAATTGCTATGTTTGAAGTAACGAGGTAAAATGTTGGTGGAGAATTTATGAAGATCCCAAACAACGAAGCTATTACGAGCTATGCTCCATGAAACAATTGAATCGGTGGAAGGATCTTCAACAACATCAAATGTTTTGGTGAGAAATGGAGGAGGTCCCACATCGTGTAACCCTTCCATTGGTTTAGGAATAAGGGTTGAACTCGAAGATGAAGAAGAGGAACACGATGTTGAACCAACATTTGTATATGTTAATGTTTCTTCCTCTTTGACTGTAATTCCCTTCATTAACTAACACTTTCGGTTCCAATTAGAAGATGATGGTTTCTATTTTGTAATCCGAAAGTGAGTGTTGAGAAAGGTTTTATTACTTAAATTTGGAGGTTAATTAATAGAGTGGAAAGTGCGATCAGTAATTTGTAGTTAGTTTAGTTTAGGAAGGAAGGAAGGAAGGAAGGAAGGAAGCAATTTAATTTAAGGCGGTGAAGTAGGAAGCTTCTAGAGAGGCAAGCATATTGAGAATAATTCGGTTTTTGTCAGACATTTGTTACCCTTGCGTGGCATAAGATATTTTGTAAGATGTTCTGGAAACTTCTCTGCTTCGTCCACTTATCCATTCAAATAAATGTACTTAACACCAGTTTTTTGACTTTGTTGTTTGCATCAACTACAAATTGTTTTTCTTGTGCTTTGGATTTTCACTCAGCCCATTTTAGTTGTGGACCATTGTGGCCAGGCCTACCCCTACTCGTATGCCCAACATTAACTATTCCTCTATGAAAAAGTAATTATTAAGTTTAATTTCTTATTTATAATTAGTCTATATTTTAATTTCATAGAGATTAAAAGAATTAATTTTTTACAAGAATATTTTAAAATAAACATTAGAAGTGAATAAACAAAATTTAAAGGCTATAAAGTTGAATTTTTTTTTTATAAAACCTCAATAAAATTTTGAAGTTTTTGGGACTGTAAATTTTGTTTTTTTAAATAGTTAATATTTATTAGAAGGTGAAGTTGAATTCATGATTTTCTTATCACTTTAACTAATCTAAACAGCCAAACGACTCGTAAATTCTTATTTTATTTAAACTACCGATTTTATAAATTAAAAATAGAGTTAAATAAATTTTAGTTCTTATAAAATTTCAAATTTTATTTTTAGTTCTTATATAAAAAATTATTAACTTGTTAATCTTTTAATTTCAAACTTCATTTTTGGTTCATGCTTTCAAGTCAATTCATGTGTATTCTTTTAATTTTTAAATAATTTTTTGTACTCGTGCTTAGAATATAATAAACATCTCCCTTAATTATTTTAGAAAATTTAACAAGTTATTAATTAAATATGATTTTTTAAGCTTTTGACTCTTAAAAATTTATATTTCATAAAAAACACAAAATATCTAAATTTTGTGTGGAAGATCCTTGTAATGTTCTAAACATATCTATAAAATATCATTCAAAAATTTAAAAGATAGACTAAAGTTGACTTAAAAGGATAGACAAAAACTTATACTGCATATTTCTTTCATTATCTCTCTACTTTATATTTTACACAAACTATATATTTTACCCTTCGTTTTAAAATGAAAAAACAATAAAAAAATTATCCTCTTCGTCATTTTCTATTTGTGTTCTCAAATATTTAATGTTTATATTTTCTGAAATATATGTGTTGTGAAAAACATAATTTAAATTTATCATAACACAATAGTGTTTTAGAAAATTTACAAAGTTGAGTATTTCAAAGCACCGTTGTGTTCCAAAAAAACTTATTTTTTAAATTTTCTATGATTTATGTGTTATAAAAAAACTTAATTTTTGAGGTTTTCAAAATATTTATGTGTTCAAAAACTTAAAATAATTTTTTTATACATACTTTTAAGTTGTGTTTCTTTGAAAAAAAGTATATTTTTTTTAATACCAGTAAAATGGGATTTCAATTAAAATATGAAATAGGGTATGATGTACAAAGTAAATTTTTCAAAGGTAATTGTTCGTCTACTTCTAATGTTTATTTAAAATGTGTAAAAATACTATTGAATTGGGATTCTAGTAAATTCATTAATTTTATTTTTTAATATTATATCAATACTTTTCACTACTGGATCGCGGGATCCGATAAAGAATCGAGAATTAGAAGTTGGAAGATCATCCACTATGTTCAAATGATTGAACACTCCATAAAAGTTAGATTAAAACGGATCAAAATATTAAAAAAAAATATTAAAATCACAAATAAATCCATATCTATCTTGTTTTTATTAGAAAAAATTTACTTTAAAAGTTCCTTAACTTCGTTTCAAATCAGTATATGATTTAGTTTTTATTTTATCTAAGTTGGCTCTCTTAGTTTTAAAATATTAATGGCGTTAATTGTTTTTTCTAAAAATAGAGAGTACTCTTAAGTATTTAAAAAGTTACCTTATAAATAAAAAAATGTGCTAAACACTAATTATCATTGAGAAAAAAATGCTAATTTACAGAATTAGATTGAGGAGGTTTCAAAACTCCCCGCAAAATAAATTAGGAAATAGCGAGATCTACACCAATAACGCAGTAATGTTATTTGAGTTTGAGGGGTTGAAAACATAAATGTCCAACTTGAAGAAATAAATAAATACAAAAGAAATTTAAAACTCTAATTTAAGTGAAGGGATTTAAGAGTATTTTTATATGTTCATTAAGATAGTTTATTTGATTAAAAAACAACGTCCGTTGATAAATTATATAAGAAAAGTGTACATGAATCGATGTGGACCAATTTGTCCAAACTTGTTACTCAAACCAATACAGATTATTTAGTTAGGGTTGGGTTAAATTCATGGTTGTTTTATGTAAAACTTTAAACCAAACCAACTCGGTAAACAAGGGACTGGGTTGGATAATTTGGTCACTAAACATACATTTTTTAATAGATTCTAAAAATAACTTAGTAAATGGCATTTTTCATATTTTTCGTGAAATTTTATTCTACATCATTTGGCATATTATGATATATATATATATATATATATATATATATATATATATATATATATAGATTATACTAGAG